>NC_022020.1:8259603-8302061 GCF_000317375.1 Microtus ochrogaster
GTGTGGGGTGTGGACACTGTGGACACCGTGTAGAGTGTGGACACTGTGGACACCGTGTGGGGTGTGGACACTGTGGACACCGTGTCGGGTGTGGACACCGTGTGGGGTGTGGACACTGTGGACACTGTGTGGGGTGTGGACACCATGTCGGGTGTGGACACGTGTCAGGTGTGGACACTGTGGACACCGTGTGAGGCGTGGACTCAGGTGTGGACCCCGGCAGCCCCAAACCCCACCTCTCAAGCAGTTCTGTTTGTTTGTGTGTTGGCCTAAACTGAAATCCAAATGCAAATGTGCAGTGTTCAAGGTGGGGATTTTTCTTAAAGCCATGATTTATCTTTGGACCACTGGCAGCCCTGGCCCATGCTTGAGCCACATTCATTTCAGCAAGAGTCGTTAGAGATGGAGGAACGCCAGCTGGGGCTGCCAGCTTTCGGTTCCTGCTAGGGCGTTTAAAGAGCGAGTGCAGAGGCTCCTGCAGCCATGTCCTTCTTTAAAATCAATTTTTAAAAGCAAAAACATGAAAACTTTATTGTAGCAAAAATACTGTCTAGGGGAATGCACCTTCCAAATGGGTAGCTATGCTTTCCTTTGGGCATGTGGGAGACAATATCCCCACTTGAGTTGGATACAGGGGGATGATTTGAGACATTACTTGGGTGAGAACCTTTTGTTAACCAGAAAATTGGCCCTTTTGTGTCCCTGTTTTTAAATATAAGTAGGCTTTACCTTGTCTTTTTTTTTTTTTTTTTTACTAAATGGTACTTATACATACACCTGATTGGCCCTTTATTCCTGTGGACAAACTGCTTCCATTATGCGAATGTGCAATCGCTAGAAGTCAATGGGAATCAAATAGCTAAAGCAATAAGCAATGCTTCAGAAATTGTAGGACTGATAATAACAACTTAGGAGGTTCCCAGTGCTGAGACAGAGCTGGCTGAAGTTTAGACTCAGTGTGGAATGTGCACATTCACCATCAAGCTCTCGATGGGAACCTCTTTCCCTCCACTCCCACCAACAGGATGGACCTGTGATTCTTTCAAGAGGGGGAGCAGAAAGTCCTTCTTCTCAGTGCCCTGTGACACCAGAGAAAGAAAGTACAGTTGGCCACCAGTGAACCCTATACCTCTTAGGAGCTAAACAGTGCCTGTCATGGAGTTGTTCGGACAAGACCTTTGCCTCCAAAACACCCTGTGTGGAAGAGCACTTACATCGCTCACCCCGAGAGGACTCAGAAGAGAAGACAAAGGACTCGGGTCACAAGGGTAGATAATCCATACTCACAATATGGGTGCCTACTCACCTCACAAACTCTTCTCAACATGCAAGTTCTAGAAGTATGAGGAAACATTACACTGGAGATGGGAAATCAGCTAGTTTGTAGGGAAGAAGATGATTGGGACTATTAAAGATAGTGAAAGAAATTTGGTCATTGATGGTTAACATGAATTCAGATAATTCAAATAAATTTTTGTCTTTGTTCAAAATTTATAATAGTTGCTGTATTTAAAAATATCTCCAACCTGTTTCCACCTAATCACACTCAAGCACCAGCAATCGATCCTTTCCCTATCTGGCCTTCTTTGACATAGGCTCCTGGATCTTATACAAGTCCAGCACTGTGCATTCATTGATTGCCTCAAAATACAAACA
The DNA here is from genome assembly GCF_000317375.1 of Microtus ochrogaster. Taxonomy (NCBI): domain Eukaryota; kingdom Metazoa; phylum Chordata; class Mammalia; order Rodentia; family Cricetidae; genus Microtus; species Microtus ochrogaster. The sequence continues at coordinate 8,261,260 of NC_022020.1, forward strand.
AATTTGCCTTGGTTGGGTTAGTTATTTTCCTAAGATGTGCTGATTTAAAGCTTGACTTTCTTTTTGCTGTGCCCGTCTTTCGTGTGCAGGACTTTCTTATGGCAAGCAGGCTAGATCCTGGGCTGTAGAAACACGCTCTACCTGGACTACATGACTTCCACCACAGCAAACACTGCCAGGTTTTTGCTAGAAAACAAGCTAAGAGGATCAGTCCCAGACTCAGGGAGGACGGGCCATTTAGAGATTACTTAAGCATGCAGAACCTGACTGGGAGCAAATAGTGACAACATTTATTTTATAAATTTTCTCAGAGCAAAGGAACAGAAATAAGAATCCCAAGACTAAAATAAAAGCAGAATTAAGATTCCACTCTTATGATTTTATTTTATTAAAGATTTATTTTGATTTATGTATATGTTTGTGTGTCTGTGCATAGACATGCAGGTGCTTTAAGAGGCCAGAAGAGGGCGTCAGTAACCCAAAATGGGTGTTATAGGTGGTCATGAGCTATCTGACATGGGTGCTAAGAACTGAACTGTAGACTTCTGCAAGAACAGCAAGCACTCTTACCCCTGATACGTTTCTCCAACTCAACTATGGTTTTAGTGAAAATTAAATTTTTGTGGTTAATGGGGTTATCATTAAAATTTTCAGTAGAGATTTGCAGAAGGTAGGCATCCATGCTGCAAAGATCTGACCACTGGCTTCCAGTATCTAAAGAACCTTTACAACTCTGGCAAGGAGTGGCACCTCCCAGACCACTTCAAAGTCACAAGGACTGCTCAAAATGGCAGCCGCTCATGTGTGGCTCTTCCCAGAAACAGGGCATTCATGGACCCATGCACACACCTGCCACCTGTGTGGGAAGAACTGGAATTTTCCAGTCTTTTTATTTGAGTCTCTCTTCCTGTGCCCTTATTCTGGCTAGTCCATCTATCTTCACCTTAGTCCCAACCAACTTCATCTCCCCTTCACTTCAATTATCGTAACCATCACCATGAACTTCATCATGACCAAGAATTCCACTACAATGGGCATCTCTCCGTCTTTGCACTTCTGTCTTCTCGTTAGTGGCTCTGTGCAGAGGACCTGGCTTACAGGTCTAAGTTTCTAAATACTATTCAGAAAACTATTCCTCATGGTTGATGCTTGGTCAGCTGTCTTCTCTATAGTTACCTTAGTGGAGCAACCTATTTCTCCTGAAACTGAGTCCCCACACAGTTTCCACTATCTAATGAGGCTCCTCCTTTCTGGGCTCTCCATAGCAGAGCTTCACCTTGACTGCTCTGAGCCTGCCTGTCTCCAAAGTTCTCCCCACAACTATCTTCTAATGCATTAATCTACCCCACAGTGATCTCAAATCTGCATTCTTGGGTTCTTTTCTATGCTTTCCCACACATGCATTTCCAAGACCTTGTTGGCAGCCTCAACTTCAAACCCAATCCAAGATGGTGTCTCATAAATAATTAGCATTTGATGAGTATTATGTCAATTGAATATATTAGATATACTAACTTGAATGTAGCAAACACTAATGATGGTGCATGCAATGATAAAAACATGTGTCTTTGAGAGCTTCAGAGGGAATGACTGTGTGAAGCTCTGACTCACCAGAGAATGAGGATCCATGGACCAGAGTTTACCTCTAGAGCCCTAAAAAATACTAATTACAAGGAAATAATAAGGGAAAATGGGCTAAAATTGTCCTCATACAGTTACATCGATCCGTATAGAACCTTACACTACAGTTCACAGTATAATACAGTACAATGTGTTCAGATTCTATTCAGAAATGTACCAGAGGATTCTTTAAGAGAAAACTAAGACAGCAGCGAGCAGCCAGCAACACAGGAGACTCCAGCCTGCTGCTGTCTTCATTACACAACAGTGTTCATTCACTTCTGTGTTATTTAAGGTTATCTAAGAATGGCTATGCCCAAGACCACATGGCTTCTAGGCTCCAAAATATTTGCCATCTGCTCCTTTAAAACAACAACAACAAAAAAACTTTACCTGCCATTTTTGTCCATTACGCCAACTCCAAGTCACCTCATTCTAAACACAACGAGGAGAATTTAAAAAAGAATGCATGTTTAAGCCCCTAGAAGTAGAATTTCCAGAGAATGACCTGGAACATAGGGTTTTAAATAGCCACTAGAGGTAGCCCTTGGGCATTGGCAAGCTTGAGAAACTGTTGACTTTCCCAAGCTTTACTTTGACAGTATCACATTTTCGGTTTCTATCTCAACACAACCACCTCTAACTCCACTACTCCGAGTACCGGTCTGAGCTTCAGGTTTCTCCTTACAGAGCAAGGGAAGCAGATGAGCTTCCACGTGGGGCTGTGGCAGGGATCAAACGAGAAAGTTACTCAGCAAATGCTCAGCACAAGGCGTAAGGCTCAGCCAGGGAGCTGTCACCATCATGTGCGCCATCACAATGTTCCCATCTCCTCCTCTTCCTCGTTCAGCGTCACCTCCTTCATGATTTATATGTTTGGAACAGGCAGGTGTTTTGTGCTTGGACATGGGGAACCATCTTACCTTTACCTCACAAGTCCTGAATTCTGTATTCTCATTCTCTTTAGTTCAGAAATCTTCAGCAAATAAATCTATAAATGATTTACATATTTTATTTAAAGAGCACGGAGTACTGTATAAAGAAGTGGGTCTGATGGAGGAGATGGGGAAAATAAATGGCCATGCCCCAGACCACATTTCGTAGCACGTCCAGGAACAGAATGCGCAATGGCTGACTCCCAGCCAAATACCTGGCCTCCAGCCCCAGCACACCTTTCCAAATCTGCCTCCGCATCACTTATTCATGATCCTCTCAAGACAGGATACAGCCAACCTCTCAGCCAAAACCCTTTTACAGGCCCACAAAAGACTCCTGGGCCTTCTCTTCTTTCCTCAGCCTGAATGCTGATGGGGTGAAGGAAGCCACACCACCTGCCCAAAAAACCCCAGCTCGACTCTGTTTGGGTCATTCCCTTTCTCAGAACACTTCAGCTTCTCCTTGGTCTGCTCGGAGGATCTTCCAATCCCACCACTCTCCTCCATTCCATTGCCCACAGCCCCTGCACGTGATTCACTTTAGCCCTCCCTGTGATATCTACCCGAGCCAGCAAAACCCCTGGCACTGAGTCCAACAGAGCCCAGGTGTGCCTACTTGACCTTAATGTCCATTACAAGAAGGACACCGCCCTGACCAGCAAGAAATGGTCTTTACCATATCCTCTTTGGCCAGACCACACTTACGGGGTCTCTTCCCATTCCAGGAAGGACATTCGAAGAGGGTTTTGGAGAAAATAGGTGGTCATTCAGAGGAGACATCATAATTTAGAAGGGGGATAGAGAGAGGGTTCTTCGAGCCAGCAATGTGATAGCACTGTTCACACACATACGGCAGTACTGGGGAAGGGTGAGGCTAACTCTGAGAGCCTCAAAATTTGGAGTCAGTGTAATGGACTGATATTTCAGAGGGTGGATCACTGCTCTGTGCAACTAGAAAACCTCGCCATTATTGATGCTGCCCAAAGCTGGAATATTACATGGGAAGATACATGATCTGGATGCGATCATATCAGTCTAAAATCTTTAAAAGTGGAAATATATCTCCTAACAGACTGAAACGGGATGACTTGTAGAGTATATCCGAGTCCGGAGCCCAGCTTTCTGCTCCAGTGGGCAGAGCCTGGAGATGATAGACCACTTCCACTTACATGCAGTTCTCTGTCCCTAGTCCACTGAAATATGAGCAAGCTGCCACACGCTCCTGTCCACGCCATGGAACAACCCCTGCCATGCCTTTCCCATTGTGTGGCACTGTAAGGCAAATAAATCCTTCCCCCTTAGATTTCTTCTTGTCTTGATTTGATCACAACCACGAGAAAAGTTCACTGCAGTAACTGATACTCTAAGCCTCTCTATACCTCTGTTCCCTGGGAGGATAGCACCAACGGTCACCCTCAGAGAAGGGTTAATGCCTAAATGATTGAAGAACTTAGAAGTTTATGTGTATAAGAATTACAGCTTTGATTTTATCATTTGGTGATTAGAGAATCAACCAGTGTGTGTTCTTTGCTCTGTGCCCTCTATCATGCATCTTTCACTACCTGTGTTTTACCATGGGTCCTTTATCATGTATATCTCACCATAGGTCCTTTGTCATGAATCCTTTAGCAAATGTGTCATTTTCATGAATCACAGCTCTTGATGGACAGTTGGTGTCTCATGTCTCCTTCCAATCATCTAAGCACAAAACTTGAGTACTGGAGACAGTCTACTCCTGGAGTGGGCATGGCTCGAGAAATCTAAAGAGGAGGAAGGCAGAATTCCTTTCTTCCCAAAATTCTAGTGCCTCCTACTCATCAGTGATGTCTCATAGAATCAACTCCCACCAAAACAGAGAAGTACACGTCAGCCAAATAGAAGGAAAGAAATCCAAGTTAAAGGAGGTGGAGTGGGCTCAGCAAATCAGCTAGCATGGGGCAGCTCCCAAACACCAGCACACCCATAACTCAGACAGACATAGGCTGGGCACAAGCAGAAGGAAATAAAACCAAGCTCCAAAGAATCCAGACCAAGCATGCAAAAGAAGCCCCATTAATTTTGAATTATTGTTCACAGATATGAATGTGCTATTCAGGAGTAACCTACCAGGCTGCACCTGTGCTCTCAACTTCTCCTGAGTGCATAGATCTGCTCTTGAACTTCTCTTTGTTCTTCTGGATCCTTAATTGCTTATACTACTAGTACCAACTATTCTAGCCAAGTTTTGCTTGTCTAACTTTATATTATAAATATTCAAAGTGTATAGCACGTCTTTGAGTATTCATACACACAGGGAGTGCTCACCATAGTGAACAGGTACCTTGGTCAAAGCACTTAGATCTCTCTCAACACATCTTCACATGCAGCTGAAGATTAGACCCCAACCTTACCCCTCCTGCCCACTGCGGACTTGTACCTTTAACCCACTTCTTCCCTGCCTCCCCCACTCCCACCTCTAGGAAACACTGCCTTACTCTCTGCTTCTATTTCTTCGACTTCTCGTTTACATTATGTATAAAAATAAAGCTGCGCAGAATTTCTCAGGTTCAACCCCATTGTTGCAAATGACTTCGTCTTTCGGGATCATAAATATTTCACTGAGTGTAATGCTCCTATTTAATGTGGCGACTCCTTTTTGTTTTGTTTGGAGGTAGGAATTGCGCCCAAGGCCTTCTGCATACTGATCATATGCTTTGTCACTGAAGAACTCTCAGCCCTGTAAATAATTTCTTTATCCATTCATCCCCTGACAGCCGCGTCAGTCAACACACACTGTGGCAATTGTGGGGATTACTGTAGAAGTCATGGCAGCCCCGATATTTCATGGAAGGGCTGAACGTATTTCCTTTAGGTGGATCCCCAGAAGGAAGATTTCTGGGGCATTTAGCTGAGTTTTTGAGTCCTACACAGTTTGTCACTGTTCTACCTATCTTACTTTTTCTCCAAATTGTAGGCTCTGGACAGCCGTGGGGACCTAGTCCCAGTTCTGACATCCTCCTTCTCCCCAGTTGGGCGGGCTTACCATTGAGGTTGTTCTCCTGTAAGTCCCTTCTACTGGACTATGTTTCTTAAAAATATTGATCATGACTCCCCTTTCCGTGCCTCCCTAGCATCATTTCTGATAGATGGGGGGAGGTCAATACTTTTTTAAATAATAAAGGAAAGAAGGAATCAGAATAAGCTGACTCTGGGTCCTGTTAGCCTAGCTGAATCCCGGAGTCAGTTTTAGAAGCTATGGGTACCCTCTGTACTTGAAGCTTTGTCTGGAATCCAGTGCAGTGTGCATGTGTTACTGGAATGGCAGAAGTACACCTCTCCCCACCTCAATGCAGAAGTCTCCCCTTTAATCCAGCAGCAACCTTCCTATTTCCATAAATAGAATTCTCTCTTGCTCTACAGAGCTAAAATTATTCATGGTGTGGTGGTTTTCACCCCTCTTTTGTTTATATTTATGTTTGTCTGTTATTCTTTACAGTCTGTGTCTCTAGCCAGAAGCATACACTTCCTTTGTAATTCGCCCAGTATACAAGCTATGCATGCCTGACTGGCTGCCACATTAGTGAATAAGGTTTGATCATTTTATTGAAATTCCTTTTTACCCATGGTCTGATTTCTTTAGGGTTTAGCCTAACTTCTTTCAGCGCCTGGTCTGCAGGCCCATGTTGATTTGCATTATGGCTACATTAATGCTTTTGAATGCTGTCCATGCACTAGGTGCTGTTTAGAACTAAATAAAATGTCTTGCCCTGGTGATTTGTTTTCTTTCAACTTGGCAGATTTGTGACCCCTGTGTTTCTAGGAGCTAAAATTGTCAAGACTCTTTTAATGCAGCTCTTTGTTCGGGCAGTAGCATGCCTGGTGGCTTTGAGAATAGCTGTCGTTTTGAGACTAGCATTTGTAGACACAACTGCTGTTGAAAAGGGAAACTCTATACACAGGCGATTTCACTGGGAACAAGGCAGCAGAAAGAGCTGCTATTGTTCTTCATTAAAAGAAGTAAATGAAGCCTCGTGCACTAATTTCATCCTAAACATGATGCAGCATTTTGCTCTAAATCCGGATGCAACTCTATCTATATCGGCCATCTCCGGGCAGTTCTTATTCCAATTAGTGTTTGTGAGCAACTCCCCACCCCCACCCCAAGGCACCCAGGATAGAAGATCTGGCCCCTGTTTCAGTGAACTAACAGCGCTAGCCACAGCATGCAGCTCCTCGGGTCCTTGTTAGACTCCAGAGTATCATAAGCTCAGGCAATCTCAGCACCGTAGAAGCCACAGACAGCTACATTCCAAAAGAACCGCAGGCTTCGAGTATTTCTTTGCAACTTGGAACTGTGCCACTATAGTTTAGAACAACTTAGAGACAGATAGGGCACATTTGCCCCTCTCCTGGTTGTGAAATGGGGCTCCTCTGAGCGTGTCTGCATGGCACTGAGGACACAACACTAACTGATTTCCACTTGGGCAACATTGAATCTTCTGGTTCAACTGAACGCATCAAGTCCTTCACCACACGACACATTAAAAGTCGAAATGCATCTGTCTGTATCCCTTCCTAGAACATGTGTACATATGCTAGACAATTCTAGGGAAGTTAATTCCAAATTCAGATGACCAGCATGAGAAAAACACACATCTTCTTTAACAGGGAATGAGTGGGGGTTAAATGATACACGCTGATACTGCAGGGTTAAATGATACAAGTTGACACCGCAGGGTTAAACAACGATACAAGCTAATAATGCAGATTTAGGTGATACAAATTGAGGGTTAAATGATACACGCCGATACTGCAGGGTTAAATGATACCTGCTGATACTGCAGGCAGGCATCCAAGTGTTCCAGAGAATGTCCTAGGTGCTGAGCATCACCCAGTTCCCAAGAAACTCATCAGTTTAAAGGCCAAATGTAAACAGAGTCAAAGAAGTAGCCATAGTAGAGAGTTTTGGAAAAGAATGTGCAAGCACTACACATTTAAGAAAGATAAACTCCCAAAGAAATTAAAAATCAAATAAAAATGATTAAGGAAGTGGCTTAAATCAGAAGATCTTATATCTTTATCTCTATCTATAGATAGATATGTAGCAAATCTTCACAACGTTGCTAAGTTAACCAGTAAAATTGCCTCAAATCACTCCAGTTTTCAGTAATTGGTCACTAGTGGAAATAAACTTTTTTCTAAGTACTTTCTAACTAATCTTGTCTTCTGCAAACTATTTTAATGACAAGTGCTCATGCTTCCAAATATCCCATTATCAGTATGTTTTATAGCAACACATATATAGTGAAGATTGCTGTATTTACTGTGATTAGAAAATCTCTACCTAATGGGTTAGTTATAAGCTACTTTTATACAATCTTATTACACATATTATATTATTACCTACACATGTGCGCACATGCATGCACACAGACACACACATATATGAACTGGTGCTAATAATTTTCCAGATTTATTATAAACTAAGAGAACACACTCCAGAGGCTACAGTGTCAGAGAAACTAGACATGACAGACTGTAGAGAATGTGCAAGATAGCAAGATAGGGCCACAATTAGTGTGCAAAGACTAACATGTGTCTTCCATGCAATGAATGGCTGTAGGACACAACAAAGGGGCACACACTTGGGCTAAGTGCAATATCTATAAAAGCCACTAGGGCGCATGGACAAGGAGCTGACTCAGTACTGAACATAGAAGATTCTGAGAGTGTGTCAAACACAGAAGAGTCTGCCTGATTTTGAATTTTCCTTGTTAGTTTACAAGCAAACATTGATTACAGGAGTTCAACAATATCCTTGATGCATTCAGAACTGAAGCACATTCTCCAATCCTATTTCATTCACTGTGTTATTTAATTGATTATAATATGGTCCAGAAGGCAGTCTGCTTTTGACTACTAAATGCCAATATCTACCTAGAGATAATATTCTACTATTAGTATATAGTCGTAGTATTATCTAGTAAGAGTTAGAACAGTATTGAACAACAAATTATACAATAATTGGAAAACTGAATGCAGTAAAATAAGAGATACAACCATGCACACATATGCACATACTCCTTTATGTACAATACACACACAACAAAAGAGGAAAAATAAGATATACGAAAGGGTAGGTGGGGTGGAAGGAAGAGAATCATGTAAGAATAAGGAGTATCCTAACGGATTCATAAGATTATCTCTTTTCGTTAAAGACAGAAAAAAAGGAAAAAAGAAAAAAAAAGTACTGTGCAAAATTTGTTAGTTAAGTATTTTTAAATAGGATACTCATCAAGCAGCAAAGGTAAGCAGCATCTCTCTTCTGGTAGTTGTCCTTTTTTATTGTTTTTATTGAGTTGTGTATTTTTCTCTGCTTCCCTACCTTCCTTCCCCTCCCATTTTACCTTCTCCCATGATCCCCATGCTCCCAATTTACTCGGGAGAGCTTGTCTTTTTCTAATTCCTATGTAGATTAGATCCATGTATGTCTCTCTTGAGGTCCTCTTTGTTCTCTAGGTTCTCTGGGATTGTGAATTATAGGCTGGTTTTTCTTCATTTATATCTAAAGCCACTTATAAATGAGTACATATGATATTTGTCTTTCTGGGTCTGGGTTATATCACTCAAAATGATGTTTTCTAGATCCATCCATTTGCCTGCAAAGTTCAAGATGACGTCATTTTTCCCCTTGCTGTGTAGTACTCCATTGTGTAACTGTTCCACATCTTCTTTGTCCATTCTTAGGTTAAGGGGCATTTAGGTTGTTTACATGTTCTGTCTATTACAAATAATGCTGCTATGACTGTAGTTGAGCACATGCCCTTCTAGTATGATTGAGCATTCTTCGAGTATATACCCCAAAGTGGTATTGCTGGGACTTGAGGTAGGTTGTTTCCTAATTTTCTGAGAACTCACTATCTTGATTTCCAAAGTGACTCTGCCAGTTTGCATTCCCACTAGCAATGGAAGAGTATTCCCTTTACCCCACATTCTCTCCAGAGTGAGTTGTCATAAGTGTTTCATGTGGGATTCCCCTGTGTAAGATGTGAATACCACTGGTTAATAAAGAAACTTTATTAGGCCTATGATAGGGTAGAGTAGAGCTAGGTGGGGAAAACTAAACTGAATCCTGGAAGAAAGGAAGCAGGGTCAAAAAAGAAGCCGTGGAGCCTCCACCATAGACAGACATGCCTAAACTTTGCTGGTAGGTCACTGACACATGGCAATACACAGATTAATGGAGATGGGTTAAATTAAGATGTAAGAGTTAGCCAGTAAGAAGCTAAAGCTAATGGGCCAATCAGTGATTTAATTAATACAGCTTCTGTGTGGTTATTTTGGGTAGCCGGAAAATGAAAAAGCAGCCTCCCTACAAGTATTTTTGATCATGGTCATTCTTATGGGTATAAGATGGAATCTCAGAGTTATTTTGATGTGTATTTCTCTGATGACTAAGGCCATGGAGCATTTCCTTAAGTGTTTTTCATCCATATTAGATTGATCTGTTGAGAGTTCTCTGCTTAGGTCTGTACCCCATTTTTAAATTGGATTATTTGTTATTTTGATGACCAATTTTTTGGGGTTCTTTGAATATTTTGGAGATCAGTCCTTTGTCTGATATAGGGTTGGTGAAAAATCTTTTCCCATTCTGTAGGCTGTCATTTTGTCTTGTTGGCCATGTTCTTTGTTTTACAAAAGCTTCTCAGTTTTAGGAGGTCCCATTTATTAATTGTTACTCTCAGTGTCTGTGCTACTGGGCTATAGTTAGAAAGGGGTCTCCTGTGCCAATGCGTTCAAGGGTACTTCCCCCTTTCTCTTCTATGAGGTTCAGTGTGATTAGATGTGTGTAGAGTTATTTGATCCATTTGGACTTGAGTTTTGTGCATTGTGATAGATCTGGGTCTATTTTCATTCTTCTACATGTTGATATCCAGTTATGCCAGCACCATTTGTTGAGCATGCCTTCTTTTTTCCATTTTATATTTTTTGCTTCTTTGTCAAAATTCAGGTGCTCATAGGTGTGTGGATTGATATCCGGGTCTTCTAGTTGTTTCCATTGGTCCTTCTGTCTGTTCTTATGCCAATACAAGGCTGTTTTCAGTACTGTAGAGTTTGAAGTCAGGGATTGTGATGCCTCCAGAAGTTCCTCTATTGTTTTGGCTATTCTGGGTTTTTTCTTTTCCATATAAAGTTAAGTATTGTTCTTTTGAAGTCTGTGAAGAATCTTGCTAGGATTCTGATGGGCATTGCATTGAATTTGTAGACTATTTTGGTACCATTTTTACTATGTTAACTCTACCTACTCAAGCGTAAGGGAGATCTTTCCATTTTCTGGTGTTTTCTTAAAATTCTTTCTTCAGAGATTTAAAGTTCTTGTCATACCGGTCTTCCACTTGTTTGGTTAGTTACTCAGAGATATTTTATGCTATTTGTGGCTATTGTGAAGAGTGAAGTTTCTCTGATTTCTTTCTCAGCCCATTTATCATCTGTGTACAGGAGGGCTACTGATTTTTTTTTTTTTGAGTTAATCTTGTATCCTGCTACATTACTAAAGATGTTTATGAATTGTGGCAGTTTCTTGGTAGAATTTTTGGGGTCACTTATGTAAACTATCATATCATCATCAAACAGTGAGAGTTTGACTTCTTCTTTTCTGATTTGTATCCCCTTGATCCACTTTCATTGTCTTATTGCTCTAGCTAGGACCTCAAGTACTATATTGAATAGATACGGAGAGAGTGGATAACCTTGTCTTGTTCCTGATTTCAGTGGGATCACTTTGAGTTTTTCTCCATTTAGTTTGATGCTGGCTGTTGGCTTGCTGTATCTTGCCTTTACTGTGTTTAAGTATGTTCCTTTTATCCCTGCTCTTTCCGAGACCTTTATCATGAAGGGATGTTGTATTTTGTTGAAGGCTTTTTTAGCATCTAATGAGATGATCATGTGTTTCTTTTTTCAGTTTGTTTATATGGTAGATTATATTGACAGATTTTTATAGGTGAAACTATTCCTGTGTTGTGGAATGAAGCCTACTTGGTCATGGTGGGTGATTTTTCTGACATGTTCTTGGATTTGGTTTGTCAGTGTTTTATTGAGTATTTTTGCATCAATGTTCATGAGTGGCGTTGGTAATTCTCTTTCTTAGCAATATCTTTGTGTGGTTTGGGTATCAGAGTAATTGTAGCCGCATAAAATGGGTTTGGCAATGTTCCTTCTGTTTCTATTGTGTGAAACAATTTAAAGACTATTGGTATTAGTTCTTCTTTGAAAATCTTGTAGAATTCTGCATTGAAACCATATGGTCCTGGGCTTTTTTTGGTTGTGAGACTTGATGACTGTTTCTATTTCTTCAGCAGTTATAGGTCTGTCTATAGTGCTTTATCTGGTCTTGATTTAATTTTGGTAGATGATATTTATCCAGAAAGTTGTCCATTTCCTTTAAGTTTTCCAATTTTATGGAATACAGGTTTTTGAAATATGACCTGATAATTCTCTGGATTTCCTCTGTGTCTGTTGGTATGTTTCCCTTTTTGTTTCTGATTTTGTTAATTTAGATATTTTCTCTCTGCCTTTTTGTTATTTTGGATAAAGGTTTGTTGGTTTGTCTATTTTGTTGATTTTCTCACAGAACAAACTCTTTGTCTCATTGATTCTTTGTATTGTTTTTTTAAAATATTTATTTATTTATTATGTATACAATATTCTGTCTGTATGCCTGAAGGCCAGAAGAGGACGCCAGACCTCTTTACAGATGGTTGTGAGCCACCATGTGGTTGCTGGGTATTGAACTTAGGACCTTTGGAAGAGCAGGCAATGCTCTTAACCACTGAGCCATCTCTCCAGCCCCGATTCTTTGTATTGTTTTCTTTGTTTCTATTTTTTGATTTTAGCTCTCAATTTGATTATTTCCTCCTATCTAGTCCTCCTGGGTGAACTTGGTTCTTTTTGTTCTAGAGTTTTCAGGTGTTCTGTTAACTCACTAGTATGGGATTTTTCCAGCTTCTTTATATAGTCATTTAGTGCTATGAACTTTTCTCTTAACACTGTTTTCATTGTGTCCCGTTAATTTGGATATGTTGTGTGATCATTTTCACTGAATTTTAGGAAGTCTTTAATTTCTTTATTTCTTCCTTGACCAATTGGTGATTCAGGTGAACGTTATTTAATTACCATGTCTATGTGGGCTTTCTGAAATTAGTGTTGCTATTGAATTCTAATTTTAAGCCATCTGATAAGATACATGGGGATATTCCAATTTTTTGGTATCTGTTGAGGTTTGCTTTATTACCTAGTGGTCAATTTTTGAGAAGGTTCTGTGAAGTTCTGAGAAGAAGGTATAATCTTTTCTGTTTGGATGGAATATTCTATAGATGTCTGTTAAGTCCATTGGAGTCATAATATTTGTTAGCTCCCTTATTTCTCTATTAAGTTTCTGTCTGGCAGACCTGTCCTGTTTTATGAGTGGGGTGTTGAAGTCTTCCAATATTAGTGTGGGGTTTAATGTGTGATTTAAGCTAGAGTAGAGCTTTTTTTACATATGAGGATGCCCTTGTATTTGGGGCATAGATTTTCAGTATTGAGATTTCTTTTTGATGGATTTTTCCTATGACTAATATGAAATGTCCTTCTTTGTCTCTTTTGATTGATTTTGGTTTGAAGTCTGTTTTGTTAGATATTAGGATAGCTACACCCACTTGTTTCTTAGGTTCATTTGACTGGAAAAATTTTTCCCAACCCTTTACTCTAAGGTCTATCTTTGAGGTTGAGTTGTGTTTCCTGTATGTACAAGAAGGATGAATTCTGTTTTTGCATCCAGTCTGTTAGCTTGTATCTTTTTATTGGTGAGTTGAGTCCATTTATATTAAGATATATTAATAACCATGATTGCTAGTTCCTGTTATTTTAGTTTTCATTTTTGGTGATGTTATTGTGTGTGTTTTTCCCTTCTTTGGGATTTGCTGTTGTGAGATAATCTATTGTCTGTGTTTCTGTGGATGTAGTTAAATTCCTTGGGTTGAAGTTTTCCTTCTAGTACTATGTGTAGGGCTGGGTTTGTGCTAGATATTGGTTAAATTTGGTTAAATCTTGTTTTGTCATGGAATATCTTGTTTTGTCCATCTCTGGTGATTGAAAATTTTGCTGGGAATAGTAGTCTAACCTGGCATCAGTGGTCTCTTCATAATTCTTCACCAGGACCTCTGGCTTTAATTATTTCTATTGAGAAGTCAGGTGTAATTCTGATAGGTCTGCCTTTATATGATACTTGGCCTTTTTCCTTTGCAGTTTTTAATATTCTTTCTCTATTCTGTATGTTTAGAGTTTTAATTATTATGCAGCAAAGGAACTTTTTTTTCTTTTTGTCCAGTCTGGTGTTCTATAAGCTTCTTGTATCTTCGTATGCATATCTTTCTTTAGGTTGCTACAGTTTCATTGACTAATTTTCTGTGCTTTTGAGGTGGACTTCTCTTTTTTTCTATCCCTATTATTCTTAGGTTTGGTCTTTTCATGGTGTTCCAGGTTTCCTGGATATTCTGTGTTAATATTCTGTTGTTAGGTTTAACATTTTCTCTGCCTGGTGAGTCTATTTCTTCTATTATATCTTCAATGCTTGTAATTCTTTCTTTTATCTCTTGTATTCTGTTGTTTATGCTTATTTGGGATTCCTGATCATTTCCCCATATTTTCCATTTCTAGGATTTCCTCAGTTTGTGTTTTCTTTATTCTCTCTATTTTGGTTTTCAAGTCTTGAATGGTTTCTTTCATTTGTTTGTTTGCTTTTCTTGGTATTCTTTAAGGGATTTATTGAATTCTTCCAATACTTTGTTTGTTTTTTCCTCCATTTTTTGAGGGCATTTTTCATTTTCTCTGTAAGAGCCTCAAGCATTCTCCTAAAGTTTACTTTTTAGGTCATTTTCTTCTGCTTCATATGTTTGGGGTGTTCAAGTCTTATTATTATAGAGTCACTAGTTTTGGTTGGTGACATGTTGTTGTTTGTGGTATTGTGTTCTTACCTTGTCTACCCATCTTTTCCTCTGATTGATGCAGTTGGGGCTGTGTCTCTAGTGATCATTCTTATAGGGGCCAGTTGATCCAAAGCTCAGATGGTTGCTCCTTGTGGTGTAGTTGGGGCCATGGTTCCAGTCACCACGGAGGTCACTTAGTGTTCCCTAGGTTGCTCTGCAATCCTAGAGGTCCTCTGGGCCTGTTCCCACAGAGGTGGCTTGCTTGGGCCTGCTCCCATGAAGGTTGCTGACTCAGGCCTGCTCCTGTGGACTTAGCTTGCTTGGGCCTAGTGCTGCAGAGGTTGTCCCTGGCTCAGGCCTGCTCCTGTGGAGATTGCTGTCCTGGGCTTGGGCCGGTGGAAGTCACTGACTCAGACCCAGTACTACAGAGGTCGTTGGCTCAGGCCTGCTCTGGCAAAGGTCACTAGCTCAGTGGTAGAAGATTCTCTCCTACCTGGCTTGGTTTTCAGATGCTAACACAATATCAGTTTATAAATGGCTGCCAGCTTGGGACCAAGTTATTTCCCTAAGCCTCTCCCATTGTTTTCTTTCCTTCTCTCCCTATGTTTTCTTGAACAATTTCAACAAGAAGGCCCTTCACAGGAAAAAGCCTGTTTGAGCATTATGTGGACAAGGGGTTGATAGGCTGGCCTTTCTGAACTTAGAATCTTTAAAAAGTGGTTTGGATATGTGACCTTGTGTGCACACACACACATTTGTAGCTGTGTATGACCCCAGGTGGTCAACCTCTGCTGCCGTCCTATGGGAGCCAGACATCCTGTTTTCTTTTTTTAAAAAATTTATTTATTTATTAAAGATTTCTGCCTCCTCCCAGCCACCACCTCCCATTTCCGTCCACCTCCCCCTATCAAGTCCCCCTCCCTCATCAGCCCAAAGAGCAATCAGGGTTCCCTGACCTGTGGGAAGTCCAAGGACCACCCACCTCCATCCAGGTCTAGTAAGGTGAGCATCCAAACTGCCTAGGCTCCCACAAAGCCAGTACGTGCAGTAGGATCAGAAACCCATTGCCATTGTTCTTGAGTTCTCAGTAGTCCTCATTGTCCTCTATGTTCAGCAAGTCCGGTTTTATCCCATGCTTTTTCAGACCCAGGCCAGCTGGCCTTGGTGAATTCCCGATAGAACATCCCCATTGTCTCAGTGTGTGGGTGGACCGAGACAAAGCCTCTCACTGGGAGCTAGGGCTTAGCGACTAAGCTAGGCTGCCTGGGCAGTGAATCCCAGGAATCCTCCTGCCTCTGTTTCCCAGCACTGGGTTTACAGCATGTACCGTCATGCCCAGCTTGTATTTGGATCCTTGGACTGTCACTCAGATTATCACGTCTAAACAGCCAGCAAACAGACTGAACGATCTCCTCAGACCCAGGCCTTAAAATTGTTTAAATTTTCCATTGTTTCAATTCTATTTAAATTCATAATCTCTGAGAAGATTCTTTTAACATGACTTTTTGTAGAGACAAAATTAGCTGAAATTTAATGAAGCCACACTTTGGAATAAGCAGTGATTGACACACATTTTATCACCTAGTCCTTACTTTTACATAGATGTGGTGATGGCAAGAAGATGATGTGGGAGGCCCCCTATAACATCCCTGCACAGTTTCAAGAAGTAATACTCTTAGATATATACCCTTATATATAAGAGGTGTCTACATGTAGTGGCAGCTGCTGAGGAGAAGCAGTGCCTGCTGGTTCTACTTAAAGGACAAGGAAACTTACGTTGTGAGATTGCTTAGCTGAACACTCTGGGGTTGGCTGTTGGAAGTGAGGAACAGACTTCAGACACAGTTCACAAAGCTTGGACCTCTAAACAAAACCAGAGAATGGATGCCCATTTCCAGTTGGCATGGAGAGTCTCCAAGGTCGCGGTCTTGCAAATCTGCTTTCAAATTTTCTAAAGAAAAAATCCTTTCAAAACTCTAGTTACAGCACACTAATTAATATGTCCCAACGTCCCTCCACTTCAGCCACCTCGAGAGTGGAAAATTGTTAGTGCCACTTAGCTTGGCTTGGCAGTTCTTGTCCCTCAGAATGGAGCCCTAGTGGTCTTCTGACAAGCTAACGTGCAGACGCATATCTGCTGACATGAAAGGGTCCTTTCTGCGAAATGTGTTGAACACTCAGGGTTTTATTAAATGCTCTGGAATATTTTTTAGCTACATATCTCTTCTTTCCCAGCCACATTTAATCTTTTTTTAAAAAAATTGAGGTCACTTTCTAGAGCCATTACCCTTCACAAAGTCTATAATTTTAAATGAGGTTTTTTGCTGTAATCCAAAAGATAACTCATTCTATTTCCAACATTTAATGTATTTTTCTCTTCTTTTTTCCCTGAAAGCAATATACGTGTGTAATTAATAAACAATTTAGTGTGTTGAGGAACCTAGGAAGTTGGCAAATGTTCTGGGGATATGAAATCTCAAGAAAAGCAGCACATTATAAGAAATACTAAGTAATTACTTATGTAAGCTTTCTTTTTAAATTCTAAGAACATTAACTACTAATTACCTACTAATTACCAGTACTTCAGCAGGTGTTTGCACTTAACTGTAGGCTAAAGCCCCTGTGAAAAACAAAACCCCTCACAGCCTCTCTCCAGAGTGAAGCGGAGCCCCATTGGACCGGAAGTGCACCACGGGCTCTGCAGGCTGGTCACAAGCCAATGTCTGCACCATTTGGCTGCCTCAGGTGAAAAATGCCAAGCTGGGTCTGTCTGCTTCCCTTTGTGTTCCCTCCAAATGCTGCCATTACCGAGGAGTGAGGACAGGCTTGGATGGCAGCATCCGGGTATCTGGGGTTACACACAAACTATGATAAAGAGGCCTCCATCAGGAAGACATCTGTCTCACTTCCGGTGAAGCTGTCCTGTGTGGCCGCCTGGCTGGAGCAGCCTTGCCTTCTCCTCATGTTTTCTCTGGAAAGGAAGTTCGCTTACTGTGTTTATCTAACTATGAAAATGACTGTGAATATCCCTTCCAACTGAAAGAGTATGGGATTCTTTAAGTCCAACTTTCTCAAAGCTCTAGGAATAAAAGCTATTCCGTATTACTAAACCAGAGAGGGTTCTGCTTCCGGTAGGTCCCTCTGTAGAGAGCGAGCCAGTTCTTGACCGGGAGCTGAGCATTGTGTGACTTGCTTGAGAAAACAACTACTTTTTTCCATTCTCTTCTCTTTACCCTTTCCTTTCTGGTGTGATTTCCTTGGTTTTGTGGTTTGGTTTTCTGAGACAGAAACTTTTTTTTTGTAGCCATGGCAGGACTCAAGCAGACGATCCTTTTGAGTTTTGTGTCAGACTCCCCAGGTCTAGGGTTCAGGTGTGCACCACCAGCCCCATGTCCACCCTAGAATAACAGCTTCTCCTTCTGATGCTTCGGTCATGCCTACAAGGTCCCTTGCCTAGCGTGAAAAGGGATGCAGGCAGGAAAAGGTGATGCTGCATAACACAGTCTCACCTGAAATCTATCAGAAGGTGTTCCTTGTCTCACACCTCAGTTTTCTGTGGCTACCATAAAGAATTACCATGTCCTGAGGCTTCCAGAAACAGAAATTTATCCACTCACAGTTACAGAGATCAGAATTAGGAAATCAAGCTGTCAAGAGTACTCTGAGGAAGCCTGTCTTCCACCAGTTTCCAGACAGCGCGTGGCTAGTGCTTACATTTATACGACCTCTTTTCAACTCTGTCAAATAGTATACTATGCCTTTCAAAAGATACTCGTTGTTAGGTTCAGGGTCCACCAAAATAACCAGGATACTCTCATTTCCAGATCCTTAAGTTAATTGTATATGTAAAGACGTCTTTTCTGATCAGGATCATAGTTACAGATGTCAAGAATAGATGTGAACATTTCTATTGGAGGAAGGGACATTGCCACTAAGCGAATGTCCTCATAAGTGATCTTTAATGTGTTCATTTATTCTATTTATCAAAGCCTGTGCTGTTTCAGGTACCTTTTCAGATGAGGGATAACAAGATAGTCTAAGTTCCTAGTCACAGAGTTTACGTGTAGTAATCCCACCCAAACTCGTTTATTTTTTCTACTACCCAGCTTAGGCATACACCTGCTCTTAGACTCTACAGTCCACCACAGTCATCCTAAACACTTATACAATCTCGTTAATCATAGCATTGTGCATATTGGGGAGACAAAGGACAAGTGTAAATACTTCAAGAGAGAAGGACATCAATGTGCAAATTTTATAAAATAAT
The DNA here is from genome assembly GCF_000317375.1 of Microtus ochrogaster. Taxonomy (NCBI): domain Eukaryota; kingdom Metazoa; phylum Chordata; class Mammalia; order Rodentia; family Cricetidae; genus Microtus; species Microtus ochrogaster. The sequence goes on from NC_022020.1 coordinate 8,280,027, forward strand.
TTTACATTATAATTGAAATGTCAAAAGACTGAAGAAGTCAATGCTGAAGAAATAGATATTAGTGCAATGTGGATCCACTCTGCCTTTGTCAGCCAGATGTCTTTTACATATTTTTGCATTTCAACTGACTAATTATCTCAGTTTATCAAAACTGAATATGAGTTCACATCTATTACTTTCCCAGCAGTTAAGTGTTCTTGTTATTAAAAACTGTTGCCTAGCCAGGCGGTGGTGGCACATGGCTTTAATCCCAGCACTTGGGAGGCAGAGGCAGGTGGATCTCTGTGAGTTTGAAGCCAGCCTGGTTTACAAGAGCTAGTTCCAGGGCTGGCTCCAAAACCACAGAGAAACCCTGTCTTGAAAACAACAACAACAACAAACTGTTGCCTAATCATTTATCATTTATTCTAAAGTTCTAGGGGCTCTGAAATGAGAAAATGAGTGGATCATACCTAGTAGGTGTCAGGAAAAATGGGGACAACCACAATAGAGGACTATTGTTTAGTAATATGGTTGTGTAGGACCATAGACATCGGTCAGAAAACAGGCAAACCAAGAAGTGGTCATGGCCAAGGAGAAGCAGAAAGGCAGATTGAACTGCAAGATGTCTCTAATGCAGAACTATTTTCCAATCAAAAAAGAAAACATAAATTAACCATCTATTGCATGTCTGAGACCGACCTCAGCTGCCCATTATACACTTAAAGTCTGGTGGGTCTTGATGAGGGAAGTGGTTCTTACTGCTGATGGGGTTGTTTTGTGTTGGGAGGTTGGTGGGAGTTGTTTAAAAGCTGGGAGGCCTACTAGAGTGCAGTTCCCTTGCAGACTTAATGGATAGGGTCTTGTTGGATGACACCAAATTGGTTTTGTATGGAGAGGCAAATGGCGTCTTTCTGCAGCCGTGTCTGTGTGGATGCAGGTTTTAAGGGAGCCACAGCCAGGAGAGTGAATTCTCAAGCCAAGCCAAGACCACCTGGATTGCCAGCAGTCACAGCAGCCTCCTGAAGTGCATTGGGCTCTACCAAACAGCAGCATGGGAGGCACAGAGCACCTGCTTCCTACCCCTTGGATGGCCTAGGCTCTTTTACAACGGTGCAGGCAATTGAGACAGGATCTTACTCTGTAGTCCAAGCTGCTGTTGAACTTACAGCAATCCTCCCACTTTAGCCTCCAGGAGACTGGGATTTACAGGCACATACCATCACACACGAGTTGTTGGCCTTCTCTTACTGACATGATCATTCTTCTACCAGATAGGTGACATCATAGTTGAGTGATCAGTAATCCTTAGAAACATTTTCAAAAGTTGCCAGTGGGGGGTTTAAAATTTGTGAAAAAAAAAAGCAAAAGCAACAATTTCTTGAGAAGCTGTGAAGGTGTTCAGGGCTGGCAAGTGCAAAGTCCCCATTACAGAGGAAAATGCTACTTACCCTCTACTGTAGTAACAAATACAAGAACCCCAAGGTTCAGGAAAGGGAAGGGGGCATGTTTTTTCCTTAGCAGATCTGATTGTTTGTTAAGAAAATAGTTATTGTGTGCTTTTCCACAGTTAATCAAGCCATCTTGCTCCAATCAAAACATATCTACGTGTCAGTTTGAAGGGAAGCAGCAAAAGCAGGTGCAGCTCTGCTCTCTGCTCACAGGGGAGGCGTTAAATGTCTCTCCATAGCCAACACCCTTAGTGCTGGCTCTTTCCATTCCCTTTCAAGGACTTCCTTAACAAAATGAATCGGGATCATTGACCTAAGTTCTGAAGTTGCCTCTCTCTGAACATCTGTCTTCCTTGGGCTGAAGTCTCCAGAGAAACAGTCAGTGAGGCTAGGTGGCAGATTCCCTGTGACACAAGGCAAGCCTACTCAGTCTGCTGTCTCCTTGTGGCTGTCCCCTGCCTGGCCCTCATGAACACTGAAAGTTAGTTCTCATAGCTCTCAGGTGCCTCACAGATTTCCTCTCTACACAGCCCTTTCAGGATGTTTCTCCATTCTCCTTCCCAAATGCGGAGATCTGCAGAAAGCTCAGAGAATGCCCTCCACTTATCTACCTACAGCACCTAGCTTAACCAATGTCATCAGAGAACGACACCCACAAATCTTGCTTTGTGTATAATGTCTTATTTGAAACCCCAATGTGCCGAAAATGACTGAGAGATGCTTAGCAGGTATATGCAGGGAAGGCAGTCAGGTTCCACTGCCCTTAAGACTATTGGAACTACTTCAAATAAACCCCTGAAAGACCTCAAGATCCAAACACTAGTTTATGTCTTTATATGCATTTCCATACAGTGTTTCATATTTGTTCTCTGTTATTTTGTGTATTCTGTTGTTCTATATAAATTATTGTTAAAGAACGTGTCTAACATATCTATTCTACAATGGATGTTGAAGCACTATCTGAAATAGTTTACATTTCTCAGGAGTCATGACTATCCCAAAATATGGCACAAAGTAAACAATTCAACATCATGTGTTTTCTTCCCAACAGAAGTGACTATGAACACAGAGTGTTTTTGATTCCAAGTCAGGGAGGTCTTACACCAGTCCACTCACTTACTGTGGCTGGTGCCCGGTGGTGTAAAATAGTGACAGTAACATTGGAAAATGAACAGTCCATGTTGTTGGTGCCCAGCGGTGTAAAATAGTGACGGTAAGATTGGAAGAGGAACAGTTCATGTTGTTGGCGGTGTTTGCTGTACTGATCTGCCTGCTGCCTTTACAGATTGTGCCGTTTATGACAACTCAATGAGTCCTTTGTTCATCATTCGCACAATGTCATATATGTGTGTGTGTGTACTTTATTTCATGTAAGTAGCAAAAGAGAGGAACAAGTGATTGTGCACTTCCTGGGTTGAGACATATCCATCCCACCCAAGACCATTTCTTGCCTTGATAGGCTGGATGTGCATAAGACACCAGGTTTGCTCACATGCCCTGTCTTACCATCTAGTGCAGGGTTTGTCACACCACAGGGACATCTTAAGCCAACATGGCCTTGGAATCTCTCCACGTGGTCCCTTCCCCATGTGTCTCATTACAGTGCAAGCATCTATATGAGTTACTGGTAGCTGGTTCTCCTTAACACTGGTCTCAGGAATAGATTTGCAGGGCACAGCTTTGCCCCAAGCCTGTCCTTTGACTAACCTTTGTCCTTATCCCTAACAAGTGTCCACTAATAACACCATAGGAAAGGAACTCAACTGGGTGCACAACTGTGTGTATAAGAAATTGAAATAGAGCCATGGGGATCCAACTCTGTTGACAAAGCTCCCCAGAAAGTACTCTTGAATCTATCTGGAGGACGCCTGGAAACTTTCCCTAAAGAAATGGTACATGACTTTAGTAGGGGCATACCCAGTGATGTCTTAGCAGTTTCTGTCAATCCTGATTTATGTTAGGGTTGCTTTCCTTCCTTTTCGAAATGCTTCCAGGTCTTGGTGAGTTCCCAGTAGAACATCCCCATTGTCTCACTGTGTGGGTGTACCCCTTGCAGTCCTGAATTCCTTGCTCGTGCTCTCTCTCCTTCTGCTCCTGATTTGGACCTTGAGATTTCAGTCCGGTGCTCCAATGTGAGTCTCTGTCTCTGTCTCCTTTCATCGCTTGCTGAAGGTTAATATTCAGGAGGATGCCTATATGTTTTTCTTTGGGTTCTCCTTATTTAGCTTCTCTAGGATCACTAATTATAGGCTCAATGTCCTTGGTTTATGGCTAGAAACCAAATATGAGTGAGTACATCCCATGTTCCTCTTTTTGGGGTCTGGAAAAGCCTGGGATAAAACCGGACTCTCTGAACATAGCGGACAATGAGGACTACTGAGAACTCAAGAACAATGGCAATTGGTTTCTGATCCTACTGCATGCATTGGCTTTGTGGGAGCCTAGGCAGTTTGGATGCTCAACTTACTAGACCTGGATGGAGGCGGGGGTTCCTTGGACTTCCCACAGGACAGGGAACCCTGATTGCTCTTCGGGCTGAGGAGGGGGGGACTTAATTGGGGGAGGGGGAGGGAAATGGGAGGCGGTGGCGGGGAAGAGACAGAAATCTTTAATAAATAAATAAATTTAAAAAAACAAAAAACAAAAAAAAACAAACAAAAAAACAAAAACAAACAAAAAAAAACCCAAAATGCTTCCTTCTTCCTAACCAAGTGTGGTAGCACATGCCTATTCCCAGTTCTCCAGAAGCGGAGACAGGAGGATTGCTGAGTTAGAGGGCAGTCTGGGCTAGATAAGAAGAACCTGTCTAAAAATGAAACTTCTTTTTGACTCTTCCAGAGTATAAGGGAAAAATCATTTCTTCTTTTTTCAAATCCATTTCAGAACCGTATCACGCTTATGTGAGTCTATTGTAGTCTTTCTCGACCCCCAGATTCTGAAGGTAGAACATAGATAACAAAGGTATTTTGCATTCTGTTATTCATGAAGCTTCATGATTTCAAACAGATCAGTGTTCCACTGCCTTGTCAATATACACACAAATGAAAGGTTGTACAGCACACAGAATAACAACCCCTCAAAGATATCACAGAACCTGTGAGTATGCTAACATCTAAACAGAATAAAACCCCTCGAAGATATTGCAGAACCTGTGAACATGTTAACGTCTAAACAGAATAACAACCCCTCGAAGATATTGCAGAACCTGTGAACATGTAACATCTAAACAGAATAACAAGCCCTCGAAGATATCACAGAACTTGTGAGCATGCCAACATCTAAAGGGCCTTTGAAGATGGAATTAAGGGTGTAGATATGAAGACAGAAAACCCCTCCTACATTACCTTGTGGACCTACTTTCACCACACAGGCCTTCAAAGCAGTAGAGGATGGAAGAAGGTGGAGCTAGGAAAGGAGCAGAGGTGGGGAGAAGGCAGGAGAAACTCAAAATGTGAAAATCGCTTTACCACATCATGTCTCCCTTGAGGATGAAGAAGAAAGCCATGAGCTAAGGAATATGGCGCCTCCGGAAGTTAAAAATGGCTGTCCAGGGACAGCCAGTGAAAAGGGGAGTTTCTTGTCATAGAACCACAAAGACCCAAATTCTTCCCAAAATGCAAATGAATGAGAAGATGTTTTATCTCCAAGAGTCCCTTGCAGAAATGCAGAACTGCTAAGCTTTTGATCTCAGTCACAGGGAAGAACCCCTGCATTAGACTTTGGTGTACAGGACTGTCTGACCTTGTGTGTTTGGAAGCTGCTAAGCGCCTGGCAATTCATTACAGCCACAACAGATGACTAGGCTGCCCTCGGCAGCAGGGGATCACAGGCGCTCTGAGGTTCATTCCTGTTGACTCTGAGTGACCCGGGCAGGTTCCCGCCTCTGTGAACTCCAGTTTCCGTAGCTGCAAACAGTTCTGATAGCACTAAACTCTTACCCTGGCTACACGTAAACTAGATCGCGCCTGTGAAAACACCTACCAAGATGCTATGGCTACAAGAGGGGCTGGAGAAAGCCCTTTGCTAATTAGAGATGCATCCCCCAATGAAGTGGATCCCAACCTTCCAGTGCCAGCATCCTTTAATGCCTCACACTGTGGGGACCCTAACCATAAAATTATCTCGTTGCTACTTTATATATATGATATCTGATATGCACCCCTCAAAGGGGTCATGACCCAAAGGTTGAGAAACACTAGCCCAATCCATATATGTTCTCAAATCCATTTCTGGGAAGTCTTCATCAACTTAGGCTATTTTCCCCCTTCTCTCAATAGCTGCTGTGTTGGCTTTGTTGTGATTACAAAGCCAAGAAAGACAAAAGGAGACACGTTGGCTCAGTTTCAGAGGCTTCAATCTGGGGCTGTTTGGACAGATTATCTTTAGATGGGGGCAAGGCAGAGCATCAGGGCAGAAGCAGGTAGTGAAACAAAGCAAAACCAGAGAGAACTAGGCGGAGTTGCAGATATACTCCAAGGACAAGGCCCTAAAGACCTACCCTCTCCAGCTACAAACTGCAGCACCTCTCCTCATACACTGGCTAGAGACCATTCCTTCAACACATAAGCTCCTAGGAACAGTCTAGACACAAATACCATAGTCGCCTTAACATAAGTAGGGTGACTTCTCTAAAACATAACCTAAGTGCCATGGAGTCAGGCTGTACCCTTGGCTTTGTCTGCCATTCCTGGCTCCAGATTAATGAAGCCAGCTTAAATCACTCTCAAACAGTTATAGAATTGGCTTTATGTGACAGTCTATGGCCTGGTAGCTACCGGGCATCCAGCTCCCTTTCTCACCCACCTACTGCTGAGCACAGGGGCTCTGGTGATGTCAAATAGGTCCATGTAGGGTGCTGGTAATTGGCATGGTCATGAGGAGACAATGGCACAGGCCCCCAGGTACACCTCACCCATTTAAAGCTTCACGGTAGTCACTGCTGCTCCCCACAGCCTACTCTCTTTAAACAGTCCTGTTCTGCTTTAACAACAACGCTAATTTGTCATTTAGTGTTGCTAAATTTGCAGTGCCTTCTTTGAAATCCCAGGAGGTGAAATACATTCAGTTTGATATTTATTAAGTGGCCAATCACCCATGACATTCGAGGTGCAATACACACAGGCACATCATTCTGGCAATATCAATACATTGGAAGAAACCAGTGTCCATTTGATACTGTCCACTGAATAGTCCTTGTCTTCTGCCAGTTAGTTCTTGTTAACCTAGAAAATGAAGACCTTCAAAACAGGACAAATCTTGGGCTAGGAGTTGAGATTTCTTGTTCCTGTGTGAACCCTGTGACTGACTGTGAACCTCAGGATGCCCAATCTTCTTACCAAATACACACCCACGGTCTCGCCAACCATACTTTTGTCATGAGCTGTTTGGAGAGTGGAGTAAGAATTGCCCTGGAAATGACAAGGCTCTGAACATGTGGGCAAGAGAGCCCCGTACCAGCTAGCAGATGGTTAATTTAAAGCTGAAAATTCCCAACTCAGCGTTAACCCTCCCGGCCTTCCTCCGAGGCAGCCACCAAGCACCTCATTCGTTCACTTGGCAACGTGAGCTCCCATCACGTGCCTGCTCTCCCCTTGTCACCTTTCCCTCCTTCACCACCATTTTTTTTACTGGAAACATTGTAAGATGCTCAGATGTGGCCAGGCCCCTGCCAGGGCCATGCATATACATGAGGTAGAGCTCTTGCCCCTTGGAGATACTGATGTCACAACTCTGGGGAAATGGCTAAGTAACCATGACAACATGGCTCGATGTTGCATCCTGCTTTGGAGGGCTCTGGGATGGCTAGCCCTCTATGCAAGTAAGACAGGGACATTCCCTCAGCAAGGAGTGCTGAGTGTCCAGCTGATGGCAACCAGCCAGAAGCGACAGAGGGCCATCCACGCTTCCTTCCATCTGGCTCCCCTCGCCTGCTCTGGTGACTGGTGAGCAGCCTGTGATTTATCAGGCTGAGCATCCCACTCGGGAGCAATGAATGAATCTGAGAAGGCAAGGGAAGATGGGAAATACAACCGTCCGTCTTGAGGGTTGAGGTTAGAGATTCGATCTTTGTCAATTTCTTTCTCATCTTAACCAGGTGCCACTGACCCTAGGGTGGCTGTTCAGGGTGATTTTCATATTTTAAAGTCGTTATCTTCATCTAGCAAATTCTGCGATGTGGGCAAAGATGGATAGAGGACACGTTTTAGATTAAAAAGCAACCTACATATTGTCAGCTTTGGGATGTGAGTCTCTCAAATCACTGTCAATGATAATAATTTAGTCATGGTGTTATTTCCAAGGTAAATTTTCTCAGATAACCCCCATCACCACTACAGTTTCTAGATTTTTTTTAAAAAGGCTTAAGTACATGTTTCGAGCCCCCATCATGGACTGCTAAGGTCTGAGAACTGTTTTGTTCCATTTTCTCAGCCCCTCCCACCACCCAAAAGTAATAATGTCTGAGTACACAGCATGTGTACACTGCACCTGTCAATTTCAGAAACATTTCCACTATTAAAAAATAATAATTTAATGGGGACGCAGAGTATGTATGCAGCCCTATTGTTCAAGGCTGTAATTTGAATAGCATTTTAAAAAAAGGAACAAAGCCCCCTCGCTAACAGGATGTGTGTGGAGAGCTTTTTTCTACTTGCCATGCTCAGACAATACTGGCGTGTGTGGAAGCAAAGAAAGCCACACATTCAGTACCAACAATAAATAATGAAATGAATGGGCGATTGCTTATGTAGAGGGTATGGGGTTGACAACACACACGGGGGAGGGGGCTTTGTGGGGTACCTACGGCATCAAAGCTCTGTCTTGATCATGTCACACTGTCACTCTGTATGCTAACCTGCCTCCTTAGAGCCAATACGCTCCAAGTTACAGGACCCGGCAGTCCCAGGTAGTCCCAAGAACCGTCTAGTCAGATAGCCCCCAGTGAGAGGCTTCGTTACCCTCCAAGTGTCCCCTTTACCTACATTGCTATTGGTGCTCCTGTCTTCATCACCTGCCACATGGCCATCTGATCCCAGCAACTCATCAACTGCCCAGGACAGAAAGGCTCTGACTCCTGGCCACCTGCCAAGAGGACATCTTTGGATTCCATGCTCACAAATGTCAGAACAGTTGGGCCATTTCTACTACCTTGTGAAAAGAGAAACTTAAACTCACAAGTATCATTCATAAATATAGCAGAGTCATCGTTGCTAGGAGGGTAAATGTTATAAGGCCAATCAATCTGTTGCCCGACAAATGCATCGGATTGAGTTCCACAGTGCAACATCCTACCCCAGGAAAGAAGGGGAAATAGCCCGGCTGTGCAGGACACTTTTGTTTCAAACCTGAGGCCACTAAAGCAGCTGTGTGTAAGCTGTACACATTCGAGATGAACCAAATGGTAAGCTGAAGAGTCATCTCTCGCTTGGTCTCTTGGGAGACCTCAAAAAAAAGTATACAACATCAACAACCCGATACTGATTGCTCACCTAACTGTGGGGCTTTGTGGCATGTGTAGAAAAGTAATCTCTCGACCCAAATCCTAAACTATGAGAAACTCTGTCCGCTTTATATTTACCAGCATTCTTAACTGCATCAGAAGTCGGTTCTTGCTAATCATTTAGAAAGATCGTATCTTTTCCAGAACTTCTGTGTAGTTCACAGAAGGCAAGAGTGCAAAGGCAGATGGAAGCTCACTTGCAGGAAACACTGTCTCAAACTACTCTTCAGCCGGGAGATGGTCTCCACTGCTCCGTCACAAGAAACACTGCCTCAAAATACTAGAGCAGGCACATGGTTTCCTCTGCTGTCACTGCGCATGGCCTCTCCAACCTGCACTGAGCGCCTGTCTGCAGAAGAAGGTGAATTTAGCAGCACTTACCCACATACTTCTGTATCCCAAATTCAGACCTGTCTCCCAGCCAGTCTCAGCAAGATCTTTGTCCATGGTTACACAAAAGGCTGCCCCTGCCCTGATCACAACCATGTCCTGATCCAGAGAAAAAAAACAAGAGGCGCTGCAAGAAAGTCTTTCCCAGATGGACCCCTAGTCCTTTCTTCTAAACTCTCTTGGTCTTCAAGGAAATCCAGAAAAGACTCTAATGCAGGGCTAGGACCCATTGAGAGTCCTCACAGGCTCCAAGCTCTCTTGACAAGTCTGCAAAAAGAGCATGGCCCATTAGTCAAATAACTTTATTTCCCTTGGGCCGGTTACTTAAATTTGTTCTCTAAGCTTGGCTCCTAAACAGGACACAGATGAAAGTAAGCTGAGCCCTCACCTTCAGGTGGCCTGTCTTGTTTTGTTCGCTGTGTTTAGTCAAGGGTTTTAAGACCATCTCACACAGCACGAGCTGTGTTCAAACTCTCCACACAGTGAAGTATGATGGCTCCACAAACAGCGTTAGCTCCTGCTCCTCCTGCATCACCCCTAAGTGCTGAGGTGACAGGTGTGTGCCACCACACTCAGTCCCAGCCAGTCTTAATCTACAGTGGGAACACCCAGAGCCATGACAAAATCAGAACTGTAGTCTTAAGCAAAACTATCTTCCACCCTGTTTTCTCAGGTCTGTCTCCCTGGCTGGCCCATGAGAAGCACTTATGCATTCATTGCCCTCAATGTTTTTACAAAAACCAAACTGTGATTATCCATCTCTCCTTTGCCAGTGACAAAAGTTCTTCTGTCGTTCTTCAAATTTTTCTGTCCCACATGTTTCTCCCAAGTTCAGGAAAGTGTGAAGTTCCCAAATTGGTCATATTCAAGTCCCTCCCACAAGGCTGAGGAGGAGAAACTGTCTCTGTATTTTATACCGGAGTGGCTGGAAACCAAGAGTAGCAGTATCTCCTCCAAAAGGAATGTTCAAACCCCTCTCAATCTCTGTCTCTTATCTGTCTGCATACACGGCCACCATATGGATGGGGTTTTAAGAGCCTGTAAGTAGGTCATGGTTACCTCATTGCTAGCTCTTTCAGCTCATGCTGACACATTTTCTTGGCAGATTCACCCAAACTTCTGTTTTATGTGAAAAAAAAAGCTATTTTGTCCCCAAGAGCTAACTACATCTTCCATGGACCTTGACATCTAGCATGTACTTTCTTCTCCCTCATTAGGTTCTGTTGTTAGATTTGTTCTCTCTCTTACCACAGACAACAAAAATCCAGAAAAAAATACACAAAATAATTTTTTCAGACATTTGAAAGAAACAAAGGAAAAATGTGCCTATGGAAAAATATAGACACAAGATGAGCCTCCAAGTTGAGGCCTGCTTCCACATAGCAGTTCAAAGAATGGGACAAAGGCAGATTCCAAAATTCTTACTGAGTTTATAAAACATTGAAGAGAATTCAGGAAACCTCATAGCTGTAATTTTTAGGGCAGAAGAAGATATGCAGAAAGAGATTTCTAGAAATCCGTGTAGGTGTTCGCCCCTCTCTATTGGAACTTTCCCTTGATCTCCTCATGTGGGGGTCACTAGTCCATGAAACAGCAACAAACAGCTTCTAAAGAAAGTGTGTTTGCTTGAAGCCATGACTAGAACAAACTCAGAAGCTCACACAGGGCTTAGAACTTCTTGAGCTCTCAGAAGAACTACTACACCTTGGAAGGACAGATAAATTAGATAACAGGATAGCCCAACTATAATCTGGCACAGGCAGTTATGTGTTTCAAGTCAACAAGAGGAAAGCAAACTAAAGGTTCCATATATACATAAGTTACCATGTTTGATGTGATAAAAAAGTTAATTATCCTGACTTTATCACTGTAAATTATAAACTTATATAAATTACATTATACCCTATAAATAAGTGCATATTATTTAAATTAAAAATGAAAATTATACCTTTAAGTCCCTTTAAAATAGAACCAATTTAGGCTAAAATAATAATCATATAGTATGTAACTTGTAATATGTATTAAAATAAAATATGTGCTTATAGCTCAAATAATTAAAAGGCAAAAGAAAATATATTGTTATTTGGTTCTTCCATTATTCATGAATAGCTTCAGTGTAGGATGAAGTAGACTGTGATAAAATAAAGATGAAATAGTAAATTATATTACAACAACTTACATATGAAATAAATGGGTCTGACGAATAACCCAATAGCGTAGATAAAAGGAAATAATGATGGAGGAAGGTCATTGGTTGATTAAATAAAGAAGCTGCTTGCCCTGATAGGTTAGAACATAGGTGGGAGGAGTGAATGGAACAGAACTCTGGGAGGAAGAGGAAGTGAGCTCAGAGACTCGACAGCTCTCCTCTCGGGAGCAGACGCCTCAGAGAGACATGATGCTCCACTCTTGCGGGCAGAGGTGAGAGCTCTGCTCTCTGAGGCACACGCGATGAAGCTCCGACCCAGGATGGACGTAGGCTAGAATCTCCCTGGTAAGCCACCTTGTGGGCTACAGCAGATTATTAGAGATGGGCTAGTCCAGGTGCGAGGGTTAGCCTAAAAGAGGCTAGATAGAAATTGGCCAAGCAGTGCTTAAAAGAATACAGTGTCCGTGTAATTATTTCGGGTAAAGCTAGCCGGAGGCGGCCCGGGGTGCTGGGGACGCAGCCCCGCCACTCCTGTTTCAACAAAATAACTTAAAGCCCAATTAGCAAATAATAATAAAACACGTTTCAAGAACAATCAAGTGTTTTTCTATATGTTTTGAATATACAGTTGGCTTTCAACATTCACTATTTCCCATTTGTGGATTCAACCAACCTGAAATTGAAAATTTTCAGAAAAGAAGAAATTGTGTCTATTGAACCTGGACCGTCTATTTCTCTTCTTGTTGTCATTGCCTAAGCGGCATACTGTAATCTCTGTCACCGTAGCACTGACACTGCGGTAAGTGCTGAAGGAACACTGAGATGATTTAAGCATAAGAGACGACGTGTGGTGGTTTGGATGTAATTGGCCCCAAGAGTCCCAAAGGGAGTGACACTATTAGGAGGTGTGGTTTCGTTGCAGTAAGTGTGTCCTTATTGAAGGAATCGCATCACTGTGGGGTCAGGCTTTGTGGTCTCTTTTGCTCAAGTTTCCCTCAGTGTGACACAAAGCCCACTTCCTGTTGCCTTCTGGTCAAGATGCAGTCAGCACCATGACTGCCTGCTTGCTGCCATGCTCCCCACCATGATGATACTGGGCTGAACCTCTGAACTGTAAGCCACCACCTCAGCTAAATATTTTCCTTCATGAGAGTTGCTGTGGTCATGGTGTCTCTGCACAGCACTAGAGACCCTAGGACAACAAGGGTAGACGACATGCCAACACCAATTCATTTCATGGAAGGAACAAGCAGCTGCAGATTGGGGTTCCTTGGAGGAAGGTCCCAGCCCAACCTACTGCAGACACTGAAAGACACTATAGTTTTGTTTGCTTTCATGAAAAACTGTAGACTCCACTTAAGAACCAGGCTTCCCGTACTAAACTCTGGCTATCCCGAGTTCCGTCCGAACATACTTCTAAGGCACAGCTGACACAAATAAAGCTACCATTGTGGGACGTGGAGATGACTCGGTGGATGAACTGCCTGAGTTTGGATCCCTGGCACCCATATAAAAACTCCATGCTGTGCTGGGAGGAGACTCCCTGGAAAGACAGTCAGCCGAGCCAATGGGAGATGCTCTTCTTAAAAAGTAAGGTGGGAACAGCTTAGAAAGACATCAAACCTCAACATGTGGCTTCCACATGAATGTGTGCAAACCTCAACACATGGACATATGAATTCCTGCACATACACATGCACAGCGTGCACACCCTCTCCACGTAGCGTTTCCTGGAAGAGTAACATGCCAATTCATTACCACAATAACAAAGATCTATATGAGACCAGCCAGCCATGCCCAGACACAGGTGAGTTTTTCTGTGTGTGTGCCTGTGAGGTCCAAGGCTTAAAGAAGAAGCTAAATTCTTGACTGGAAAGAAGCTGGGGGCCATACATAGGTCACACTCCTCTGTAAGCTCAAAGAGGCTCAGAATCTGCACTGGTGTTACCTTAAATAGCAACTGGACTTTGTCCAGCACTCAGTATGTATTTGTGGAAAGACAGAGACAGAGCTGGGGGTGCAGCACAATATTTGAGCACTTATTTGTTGAGCATAAATACCTGGGTTCTATCCTTCGCACTGTGAAGGTTACATAAAAGTAGAGAAAGGAAAGACGGTGAGAAGGAGACAGAAATTGAGTGGGAGAGAAGAGGGAAAGATGGTATGAAGAAATCTATGGGCACACACCAGAAACCTATCAATTTCTGATATTCCTTGCACATGGCAACAATGAGGTCAAGAAAATCAAGAGACCGCTCTGGGGAAGAGCGAAGGTATTCGATGCCTGTGACGTGGAGAAAAGACTCAGGACTGATGCAGAAAAGCGGTCAGATGCATCCTCCCAGATGCCGGAAAAGATTCTCTTGCCTAACTAGTCAGGCCGGTGCCAAGAAACAGCCATTTTGTCTCCCTCCTCAGCTAGCAGGCTCGTCTGACAATTGTCCTGCAGATTGATGGATAATGTAATCAGGATCGTGTATGTGCACAAATTGAGAGGTGTGGTCATTACAATACGATCTTAATGCACATCAGAGGCCATTCCGAAGGCAGAATATTCAATTTAGAAATCTATTGTCACCTAGATCCATCTGCCAATAAACTGCTGGAGAGACACATTTATAGTAAGGGCAAAACACTTTGCCTTCTGGTTCCTCCAAAGATCCTTGAAGATAAAGTGGTTCATCCTGAGAATCTTTGTTTAAATGGCAATAAAAAGCCTCACCTACATGAAGGTCAAGGGACAGGGTGGCTGACTAAAGGAAGCAGCCTCCATTTTGTACCTAGCAAGGTTTAAGAGAATGTATAAAACACAATATCTAAGATGTGGAACCACACATGGTGACTCAACACTCAGAATTTCTTTACAGGAAAAGACTATGGTTGGCAAAATATCACATCTGGAAAAGTGCTTGCTACATGAACATGCAGGCCAAGTTTGATGCCCAGAACCTATGCGAAAAAGCAAAAAATAAAAATGAAAACATCAGGTGTGGTGGCACATGCTTGTGGTGCCAGCTCTAGGGAGGTAAAGACAGGCAGCTCCTGGGACATCATGGCTAGCCACCTGGAGTAATGGGCAGGCTCCAGCCAATGAAGAACATTGTCTTTATAAAGAATGTGGACAGTTCAGTAGCTCCAGGGCAACCACAAGCAAGGTTGTACTCTGGCTTCCACATGCGTGCAAATACGTGTGCATACACACCTGTCTGCAAGCCTACAATCACCCCCCCCACACACACACACACAAGAAAACACTAAATACCTAAATAAAACTTGTAATTTATAAAACTATTGTCTTATAACTAATCCAATGCAAGTTTCAAAACAGGACTGCCATGCCACCCCACCTCCAATGCACACATACATAAGTATCCTTAGGATTACCTACCCATTGTCTATCAACATGAACCCTCCTGCCTGCCCCCTTTTCATCCTCCTTCCCTCCCTTCTTCCTCCTTCCATCCTGGAAGAGACTAGTTCTCTGTTCCTGCTTCCAACAAACTCTATCTCCACCAATTACTAAGAGAGCCACACTTTCCCTTGATAACTGTCCAATCCCAGCATTCCCTGATGCTCCGGGAAGCCCGGGCAGAAGGGAGCTCCTCTAAGTGGAGCAACTATTTATTTTTCAGTTAACAAGAGTACGGCTTCTTATGTCAAAATTTGACTTGGAGCCCTGAACATGAACTGGCAAGAGAAAGCTAAGTTCACCTCAGAAACATTGTTAGCTGACAACCACCTTGGGAGAGAAGAACAAAATCCTATCCCAGCTCCCGCAGACTGATCTGAGCTCCTTTTACTATCACCTAACACCGCGGGTTTGATTTAATTTGAAGAGACTTCTAAGACAATTTAAAACCTAATCATTTAACACCAACCCTGATCGTTCCTTCTCTGCACATACTCAAAAGGTTTCCTGGTCCATAAATAAAAAATCAAATCAGATGTGAGATCCATCAAAAAATTTTGTTTTGTTTTGTTTTGTTTTTTTGTTGTTGTTTGTTTGTTTGTTTGTAAGGTCCAAGTTATCTTCCAAAGAAAAGAATGAACGGAAACTAGAAAGAAGCAGATTAAGGCTACCCAGGGGAAGCAATCGCCAATGACCGAAGCCATTACCTCTACTGAAGGTAACAGGTTAAAACATTGGTTGTTTCCAGGTTGGAAATGAAGTCTGCACTGTGGTTTCTGCTACTGGGAAGTCACTTCAACTCAAGCTGAAATTTAAGCCTTTAAACAGCTTCCACCACACATCTGTCCAACTCTGCCTGTGAGCACAGCCTGTAGAGGACAAGACTGTGTGTGGGGACCGGGGAGGGATGCTGCAGCTGGATTCAAGCCCGTGGGACCATATCCTATCATTATACTCCGGGTACCGGGTCTCCTTCCTGCCACAGCCTCCCGCTGTGACCTGGTGTGTTCACTCACAAGGGTTTCTCACTGCCCACCGCACACTTCACCCAAGCTGTCTTTCTCTCATTCTTGGATGGGATCACTGCAAACTCTTCCACTGGGTCCTCCCTGCTCCCTCGTTCCCTGGAGCAGTGGCTCAACATGGTGAAGACTGTTTGTTTTCCTTTACAAAGGTCTGCCTGGCTTAAGCTGTAAGAATTGGAGATCTTGTTCATGAGGCCCCAAGCACACTGTCCAGTTATGGCCCACTTCCTCTGTTGTTCCTATGAACAAATTGTAACTACTGCCTCCCTCCTCCGAGCCAGAACTTCTTCCTTAGAAGATGCCATCTTCAGTTGCTGTTCATGTGTAGCTCTCTTTGTTGTTGGCTTTTTCTGTTACTTAGTAACAAACGCTAGTGTTTGTCTATGAGTTTATGAGTCAGGAGCACAACCCCTGGGCTGGGTTCCTCAGCTGCAGGCTATAATTAAGGTTTGGACAGGCATGGAGTCTGAGCTGGGGGTCAGGATCCCTATCCAAGCTCATGTGGCTGCCCCAAACTCATTTCCTCTTTGTTCTGGGATTCACTGTAACTTACGTCTTTAAGGGATGACTAGAATCTGGCTGCTTTCATCTTTGACCTCTGCTACTTTCGGGGGCTTGCCTAATTAGATGCTACCCAGGGCAGCATCTCTGTTACAGAAAGTGAACTCAGTAAGTAGACTCACGGCGGCACACTCCAATGGCTGCAGACCACAGCCCAACCACGGCAATCACAGTCCACCACCTCACATCTTCAGGTTTTAAGAAGCACATTACAGGTCCCACACACACACAAGGGCATCCACTCAGGATCAGTTCAGCCTTCTGCCTGGCATAGACATTAGTGTGTCCATGGAATCCAACCATGACCGGCCAACCTGCAGTCACGATGGAGTGCAGCTGTTGAATACCCATTGTTGCTGTGCTTTCTGCTCAGCTGAGAACTCAAGAGAAACAGACACAGAGGGCCTGGCCATGCCAGGGAGTCAGGAAAAGGGTGGCAGAAGGAAATCAAAGCCATTAAGGGTTATTTGGAATTCAGCCTTTCCTGCCTACCGAGTGAGAGATGCTCCGACAATGACTGCCTGGTAACCAAAATCACCTGGTCGGTGGTCATTGCCCTCCTGGGGATGGCTGAGTGCAGACCCTTGCAGGAGGAACAGACCGACTGGGAAAGGACTGTGGATAAACACGTGTGCACACACAGCCAAACAGTTCAGATGTCCTCTCCTGACATTCAAGGCTTTAGTTTCCTCAGTGTGGCTTTCTGGGTGCTGAGGAGTGTGGGGGCCACGACAGACTTCTCTGACTGGAAGGAAAGAAGGCAGCTTCCCTCCCTCGTGAGTGGTCCCGGCAGAGGCAGCTGTTCTTGAGCTAATGAGGTCATCTCCTACTTAGGCCACAGAGCAGAGGCCTCCTGGGTGAATTATACACTGTGGGTCAACAGCTGTGCCTGGGATTCCAGACGAACAGCTGAAGTCCGAGGGCCACCCCTCCCTGCATTGGGCATAGCCTGGGGGACCCCATTCTCTCTGCCTGCCACAGGAGCCTGTGTGAGAATGTGTCTGAAGAGCTTCCTCCAAACACCCAGAAAGGGGAAGTGCACACATCCATTCCTCAGGAAAATACCACCACCCTGCTTCAGACCAGCTGGAACCAGCTGGAACCAGCTAGATTAAAACCGCACTTCAGTGCGGTACAAAGCATAGGCCCGCTTCTCCCCTGGGCAGAAAACGAAGCCTACAGTTGGTGATCTGGGTGCCTGATCATTTACTTCGGCAGTTATATTTAACACTTTTTTTTATAAAAAAATCATTTGCTCATTCCATGTTGCCTGTCTTTGTTATTTTATTATTATTATTACTTTTAAATGCTTTCTTTTTGCCTTACACTTTTGTCTGGCTATCACATTGGATCCCTCCTGCTGCCTCTGTGACTTTTCCACGTTGCCATTAGTCCCGCTGCCATTTTACTTCTAGTTCTCCACTTTCGATTGATTGTGTTTGGGTTGGGGGAGAGAAACAGAGACAGAGAGAGGGAGAGAGAGAGAGAGAGAGAGAGAGAGAGAGAGAGAGAGGGAAAGAGGGAGCCAGTCTATCAGGTGAGTGCGGGTACCTGCAGAGGCCAGAAGAGGGCGCTGGAGATAAGGCACATTGCTGTGAGCAACTCAGTATGGTGGGTACTGGAAACTGAATTCAGGTCCTGTGAAAGAGAAAGATGTGCTCTTAATCCTGCATCCGTCATTTTTGCAGCCCCCTGGCTGGTCATTTGCCTGGCTGGTTGACTGTTTGGTTGGAGTATTGTTGTTTGTTTTCCTGCTGAGGTCAGGAGGCCCTGTTATTCCTAAGCCTTTGCCATATAGCTCAGCCAACCACTGGCCAAAGGCCCTTTGAACGCCTTACAAACTAACACACTTGTGTTGACTGGAGAGTATAGAGTTGGGGGATGTTAGGATGGTAAAGTGTTTGTGCACAAGTGTGAGAACCTGACTTTGTTTCCCAGAAACCAGGCATGGTGGTGCAGGCTTCAAACTGCAGCACTGGGCAGGCAGAGAGCAAGGAATCCCTGCGGTTTGTTGCTCAGCCAGCCCTGAGCCTACCCACCCAGCATGTTCCTGTGGGAGACCCTGTCTTAAGAACAAGCCAGCTGGTAGGAGAACCCACTTTGCAATCAGGAGATCTCTGTTCAAATTTCCAAGCCCCACAGAAAAAGCTGTGTGTCACCCCCACACCTACAACCAGTGCTGTGTGACAGGGAGACAGGAGGATCACTGGAGGCTAGCCCTGTTCCAAGGTCAGCAAGGGGCAGCACCTTAAGGAGCAAGGGTGGGGAGTGACAGAGCAAGATACAAAGCCTCCTCCTCTGGTCTCTGCAAATGTTCAAAAACATGCACACCCAACACACATGTGCCCACAAGCCACATGCCACTCAACATGCACACCCAACACACATGTGCCCACAAGCCACACCCCCACACTTTTCTCTGTGGACAATATCAGAGGAACAGCACCTGGGGTTGGTCTCTGGTCTCCACATTCACAAACACACAAACATGCACCTGCATACACACATAGGGAGATACACTTGGTACCAGCAAGATCAAATAATAGTCATTACAAAAACACGCTTGATAGAAAAGAAGTCTTCCACAGCTAATGTGTTTCTCCTTGGTAGTGACAGGTGACACTGTAGCAGTGTGACCTGCAGGTGACTTCACTAGCGGGCACACGTGATCATTAAACCATTGAGGAAACAAAACCCTCTTGTGTGGCTTCCATCATTATCCGTATCTCTTCTCCTGCTTGTTGAACTGCAGAAGATTATGGTTTTCTGTCAGGCTGCTCCTACTCCTTAAACATCCTTCAAAATTATATTTTTTTCATTCATCCTAACAGAAACACTTAAAGTACCTTAGTGATGACTGAAAATCTGAACACTTAAGCCATTCTGTCAATATTTGTGAAAATAGACATTCCTGCCCCAGCCACTCAGCCACATACCGAAGTGTCACAGGGGCTTCCCAGTCATTGCAACCCAACTTATTCCACACTTGAACAGCCACTGGGACAAGAAAAAGCTGGGTAAGATTCTACAGGCCAGCATACAAGGAGAAGAACACAGAGGAGGTTCACCTCGGCTGGGTGGCTGACCAGCTGGGCTGCCACTCCTCCCACTCCTTGGGAGGTCGCTGCTGATGAGTCCAGACCAGTGCCTTCTAAATCGGGCATCTGGACCTCCTGGTCAAATAAATACTAACTTAACAGGGACCCAGAAACACTCCTAAGATTCAGACCAGAAATCCATGCACACCTTCCAGACACCCAGGAAAGAGAAGTGTTGAAGGCTGCCTCTTCCCTCCCTCCCTTCCTCTCTCCCTTCCCTTCTTCATTCAGCTCTTGCCTGATTTTTTTGAGGTAGGGCTAACCTAGAACTCATGATCCTGGTACGTCAGCCCTCCACTGCTGAGAGTACAACGGGGTGACATCACACCTGACACAAAGCCATGTTCCTTCATTTTTTTAATTGAATTAGCCCCACTCTGTCTCCTGGGTGCTCTGCTCACTCCACTGAGGTTGACTAAAACAAACCTGCATGGATCTGTAGTGGTTTCTCTCTTATTAGGATCAATGGTGTCTCAGCAAAGGCCGTCTCGTCCACTTATTCAGAGGCATGCGTCTTCCCATTCTGTGGTGAGGAGATGGGAGGTGGAGGTGGAGGTGGCTGGGGAGAGGCGAAGGGTGAGAAGGTACCTGTGTTGTAAATCACGATTTCTGCGTCTTCCCATTCTGTGGTGAGGAGATGGGAGGTGGGGGTGGAGGTGGCTGGGGAGAGGCGAAGGGTGAGAAGGTACCTGTGTTGTAAATCATGATTTCTGTGCGCTCTCAGGCCAGGGCTTTCCATTTCTGCCCTTTTAGGTGAAAAAGAAAACCTTAATTCTCTTGACCTGCTATATAGAGGCCCTAAGTATTTTTATGTTCTTAGCAGCAAACTGGTTAAATCATTAATAAAAGTCAATGTTTGCCATATTCCATATGCCAATATCTACAAGGCTGTCTGTCTCCTTTCTTAGAGACAGAATAAGCCAAAGCAAATTTGATGGACTGGGCTGCTCCGGCATCATGAAGACTTTAGCACCTAGTCATCCAAGGCATGCACTCATGAAAACCCCGCTCTGACCATCAGTCTGCACTGCCAACTTTACAGGTTTTGGAATCACTAGGAGACACATGGCTATGGGTGTCCAAAAGGGTGTCCCCAGAGAGGATTAACTGAGAAGAGAAGACCCACCTGAACGGCAAGTGCTACTGCCCTCCCAAATGCTGAGGGTCTGGAATGAATGACAAAGAGCGAGAAAGTGAGTTGACGGGCAATCATCTCACTCTGCTCCCTTACTGTGCGGACAACATGGCCAGTCACGCACACTTCCACTGCCACACCTCCTGCCAGGTGGACACTGGGCCTGCTCAGCCAGGACTCAAAACCACCCTTCTTCCCTTGAGTTGCTGTCAGTAGAAACTCTGTGACAATAATGCATTCACTCCAGAGCAGGGCCGGGTGGCACCAACTCCAATTACATCTTAGTTTCACACGTATAAAGAAATTTATTTCACTCAAGTAGCTATATACAAAGAATAAGGTGAACATGTGCCCCGGACTACAGAAGTCCAAACCCCAAAGCAAAGAGTCCTTGCTGTGAAGCTGAGTCAGGTTGTTTGAGGCACATTGTTATTTTTATCCAAAACCAGCCCTCAAAGTTGTAGATTAAGAGAAAAAGGAAAGCAGTTCTCAGTACACCCGGGCACCTCACGCTGTACACGTCATCAAGCTGAGCCTCCAGAGCAGGTCAATAGAAGGTGTGATGTGAGCCAATCATGCGATTTTACGTTCTCTGACAACACATCAAGACAGAGAAAGAAAGAGCTACGATTGATTTTAATAATATGTACTATTTAATCTAATATGTCTAAATAGTATTGTTTTAACAAGTAATCAGTGTAAAACACGGCTAAGGAGGGTCTTTTTTTCTGTATTCTTGTATGGAGTCTTAGAAAGCTGCCGTGTATTTTATACTTCCAGTATATCTTCATTTGGAGCAAGTGCTCAGCACACTGCACAGCCCTGGATATCGTGACAAGCAGATTCTCAATTGTGCCAATGACGCATTAGAAGTAGAAGGAGCCTAAGCATGGCCCATTCTGACCTAGTTTCCAAACCCTGCTGCATTATTTTCTGGCTGTGCTTCCCTGTCAAAATCACTTAGCATCTCTGAACTTTAATGTCTTCATCTTAAAAACAAGGCTATGTATGAAACCTTGTATTTCATAAGATCATTATAATATATGAAAGGGATATATATTGAAGGTACTTGGTGTAATAGTCGGCACACAGTAGGAACTTACCAACACCAGGATGTTAGGATATTTTCAGTCCTGGTGGTTATATGTATAACAGTGAATTGAGACATGTTAAAATATTTCAAACAAGGTCTGAAAAAAAAAGAAAAAATATTTCAAGCCTAAAGAAAATATACTTTTTGTTTGCAGTTTCATGTAAAGTATTTCAAGCAACTTTTTGGAACCATTGCTAGCTCTTGGTTTTGTTGTTAAAACATTCAGCCTCAGGGGCTGGTGATGTGG
>NC_022020.1:8303076-8303843 GCF_000317375.1 Microtus ochrogaster
CAGCAAGTATTCCTAACCACTGGGCATCTCTCTGGTCCCAGGTGACCTTGACCCCATTTTGAAACACTTACGGAAAAGAAACAATAAAGTGGTTGTCTTAGGTACCTTTCTATTGCTTTGAGGCTACACTGTGACCCACGCCACTCTCATAGCAGAAAGCATTTATTTTGGGTTTGTTTACAGTTGAGGGTTAGTCCGTGATCATCATGGTGGCCCACAGGCAGGCAGGCAGGCATAGTGTTGAAGTAGTAGCTGAGAGCTTTACATCCTGATCCAAATGCAGCAAGCAGGCAGACACTGGGCCTGGTGTGGGCTTTAGAAACCTCAAAACCTTGCCCAGGGAAGATTTAGATCTGTATCCCATTTTTTTTTTTATTGTATTACTTGGTACTTTGATACCTAGTTTCTTGAGTTCTTTATATATTTTGGAGATCACTCCTCTGTGAGATGTGACGTTGGTGAAAATCTTTTTTCCATCCAATAGGCTCCCTTTTTGTCTTATTGACTGTGTCCTTTGCTTTTCAGAAGCTTCTCTGTTTCGGGGGGTATTTATTTATTGTTGCTCTCAGTGTGTGCTGCTGGAAAAAGGTGGGAGAGTGGAGGTGGGTGAGAGCAGAAGGGGAGGAGGAGATGAGAAAAAGAGGGGGTAGGAAAACTTAAGGGAACAGGGTGGCCAAGATGTTACTCCTGGGCATTGGGTCTGCATAAAAGGTGGTTGATATACCAGTGACACACCATTAAAGAAAACTGATTTTCTCTTTTCCAGC
>NC_022020.1:8304494-8308958 GCF_000317375.1 Microtus ochrogaster
CTTTGCCAGACAGAATAGTAGAAGGGGATTTTTTCTCCAAGGGCACACGGCCTAGCTAGTCTCAGGTTCTTGGCGATGTTAGCAGTATCAAATGTGAGTTCCATCTCATGGAGTGGCCCTTAAATCCATTCAGAACCTGGCTTGTTACTCCTGTAACATTTGTGGCACTGTTACTCAGTCTATCGTGAAGACAGGTAGCTGTTTTAGGACATGGGTTTTGGAGCTGGGTGATAGTAATGATTATTTCTCTCCTCCTGTAGCATGAAGAGTACTTTCCATGGATGCCAGGAGTGAAGCTTCTGGTTAGACACCAGCTTGATTTCTCCATGTTCAACAACACAAATAATGCTGTATCTTCAGCAATAGAGAATTAGTATCAGGTTGTGGAGAGTAACTAAAAGCCTTGACAATCACCTGTGACATTCCCAGGAGTGTAACAAAAGAAATAAGTAAGTGGGGCACTTATTTTGGGAGAAAGAGCATTTGTGAAATCTGAAGATCCAGAGTCCAGATAAGAAAATATGATAGGGCATCTCTTGGGTATATTCCCAAGAGTGGTATTGAGACAGTGGGGCTGATCTATTGGGAGCTCACCAAGGCCAGCTGGTCTGTGACTGAAAAAGCATGGGATAAAACCGGACTCTCTGAACATGGCAAACAATGAGGGATGATGAGAAGCCAAGGACAATGGCACGGGGTTTTGATCCTACTTCATGTTCTGGCTTTGTGGGAGCCTAGCCAGTTTGGATGTTCACCTTCCTAGACCAGGATGGAGGAGGTAGGACTTTGGACTTTCCACAGGGCAGAGAACCCTGACTGCTCTTCAGACTGGAGAGGGAGGGGGAGAGGAGTGGGCGGAGGGAAATGGGAGGCTGGGAGGAGGCAGAAATTTTTTTTCAATAAAAATAATAATAATAAAAAGAAAAAGAAAGAAAATATGATGAATAAATAAATAAATGGATGAATAGACAAGTGAATCTCCCAGTGAGACACAGCGAAAGGCCATAGGCAGAGAGAGCCCCAATAAAGAGTACTTATGGGTCCCCACACACTTCTAGAGGACTCTCACCTACTAATGATTTTAATATGCCTGTGTTGTAACTTTCTTCTAAAATCCTCAAAACTTCAGTAGAAATTGATAAATACACTATGTTAGTCTCAGAAGTTATGGTGGAAATTTAAAGGAAAGATCAGAGTCACACAGGGGACTAGAATGAGTGAGCAGCAGCCTCAGGAAGGGACTGGACGTCTCGTAGATAAGAGGTCATCTGCTCAGGACATCAACAAAAACATAGGCTGGGGCAGCCAGTAAAAGACCACAGGAACGGCCAGCTAGCTAAGAGCATGCATTAGCAATGACAGGCTGAAGAAAGTGTTAGCATCTCCAGGGAGTCCTGAGAACATAAGAGAGCATTGGCTATTAAAGGGACTAAGCCTTTAATGTAAAAGCTGATTGTAATGTATACATTGAAAAGAATTGTGGCCTCATTTTATATTTCAGTCTGTGGTAAGTCTGGACATCATTGCTACAATCTGGGGAAATGTGACCTCCTAGCTGTATACCCTTGGACAAATGGTTCAACTCACGATCTTGAGTGTTCATGCCCAGAAGGAAGGAATAGAAGAGAGGAGTTTGTTTCGTTCCAATGATAGGATCCTTTCTGTCATGATTGTGTACCAACTGCTGAATACAGGTTATAGGTAGATGCTGGAATGAGACATAACCTGGTCACTTTATGTCTAGGAAGCTGTTCAATACCCTGAATCTGGACACATAGCATAAGTATCTTCTTTAACCAATTCAAGTAAAAACAAGTTAAACAGATTTAATGGAGTTTTTTTTAAAAAAAATTAGACAACGTTGAATAAGAAATGAATGGCAGTTGAGCCAGTCCCACTTAATTTTATTAAAGCACCAACATCTCAACCTTAGTGCCTGGAGAGATGTTCAAGCAGTTCAGAGCGCTTGCTGCTCCTGCAGAGGACTGGAGCTTTGCTCCCAGCACCCATGGCAGGCAGCTGACAACAACCATAACTTCAGCTCCAGGGAATCTGATACCCTCTGCTGGCCTCTGAGGGCACCCGGTCATGTATACATCCCACATACATATACATCAAAATAAAAGCAAAATAAACCAGGGTCTAGAGAGATTGTTCAACAGCTAAGAGCACTTGCTGCTCTTGCAGAGGACCCAGATTCTGCTCCCAGCCCTGATGCTGGGTGGCTCACAGCTGGATCTGATGTCTCTGACCTCTGCAAGCACCTGTATACATTTTCACATACATATAACCTTAAAAGTAACAAACAAAATGTTTAAATTTTAAAAATACCTTTCAAGTTTTATCATGTTTAATTTTAATTTTTTTGTTTTTGTTGTTACTGTTTGTTTGCTTGCTCATTTGCTTACTTAAGGAGGACACAGTCTCTTAGACCTGAGGAATGGCTCCATCACTAAAACCAAAGCCCACAGCTGAAAAGAAACAGTGTTTCCTTATAGCCTGGGCTAGCTTCCAACTTGCTGCAACCTGAGCTAGCCTCAAACTTGCTACAACCCCAAGCTGACTTGAATTCACAATCCTCCTCTGTCTTGCAAATGCTGGGTATTGCCACATGTCATGCTTTGCTATGCTCCCTTTTGGAATTAATTCTTCTCTATATTGCTAGGAATGATGGGGGAGGTTAAATAAAGAGACTGCCTTAGCCTGATAGGACAGAAAATTAGGTAGGCAGAGTAGACAGAACAGAATGCTGGGAGAAAGAAGCTGAGTCAGACAGTCGCCATGGTTCTCCCACCCTACACAGATGCAGGTTAAGATCTTTCCTGGTAAGCCAGCTCGTGGTGCTACACAAAATATTAGAAATGGGTTAGATCAATATGTAAGAGCTAGCCAATAAGAGGTTAAAACTAATGGACCAAGCAGTGTTTAAAAGAATAGTTTTCCTGTAATTATTTCGGGTAAAGCTAGCCGGGTGGCAGAAAGCAGCCTGCGGCTGCTCCTCCTCACAACATAGGAAGACATACATGGTAGAGGCTTGGTCACCTATGTTGATCGCATGAGTGAAGAATATACTTAAACAAATCCCATTGGCTTAATTTTTAGAAGTTATTTATGAATTTTCCATTGTAAACACTCTCTTCTGGCTGCTTTGGTGTTCAGAAAGGAAGCTTATTCTTCTTTTAAAATCAAGCTTGACTATACCAATGATGCAGGAAAGAAGCATGGAGACCTCTCTGAAGATCAGACACCTTGACAGAGAATTCTTAAATGAAACTGATCTCTAAAAGAATTATCAGGACCCGGGTGAAAGGTTAATGTGCCCATAGTAATGCAGGAGGCTATGGCCTGTGGTGGGTGCAGCACAGTCTGAACCTAAGTAACAAATGTTGACTCTGCAGCATTGTCTGAATGAGGAACAGATGGTAGTGGCTACTGGGACAAGATGGGGCAAAGTTAACACTGAGGAGGAAGGGCAAGGTCACTAAATCTCATGTTGCTTTTTTTCCTGTATAAAAAGACATAACATCCAACATGAAGAGGATACAGTTATCTTCTCTCAAGGGAACATAAGGATGTACTAAAAAATAACACACTTTTCTGATCCCTGAGAGGTCTCCCTAGTGTATGCAAGGAATTTGTGGTCCTTATCACTCAGCCACTTTTGAGGGATATTAAAATAGGGAGAAACAGCACTGGAGAGATGGTTTTGCAGTTAAAGGTTCTTGGTGGAAAATCATGAGGACCAGCGTTCAAATGCCAGTACCCATGTGGCAGGCCAGGCATCCTTCAGGGAATCTGATGTCTGCTTCTGGACCCTGAGTGCCAGTGACTTGCACACAAATCCTTCCACACACATAAAGATTAACAGGAGCTTCAGGAGGTAAAGTACTTTCTGCACAAGCCTGAAGATGTGAGTTCATATTCCCAGAACTCATCTAAATGGTACCATTTGTGCCAGGTACCACAGCAAGCACATGTAACCTCAGCATTTGGGGACATAAACAGGGAAATCCCTGGGGTTCACTGGCTAGTCAACCATGCTAGCTGTAACAGCAATATTCGGGATCCGTAAGAGACCCTCTCTTTAAAAATAAGGTGGGGAGTGACTGAGGAAAAACATCATAATGTCAACCTCTAGTTTCTATTCATACCTGAACACACATACATGCACGCATGCATGTGCATACACACACATGTTTACATACACACATGTTTACACACATACATGTTTACACACACACATACATGAATGCACAAAAAAGCTAGAAGACTAAGGATTGTGTTTTTTTTCCCAAATGGTAGGTCAAAAAGCAGAATTAATAATTTGTTTTTGTGATATTTGTACTCTGTGTAAAGATGTATTGCTGTGATTTGGTGTAACTAAAAAGGTGAATGGCCAATAGGTAAGCAGGAGGTGTAGTCGGGATTTCCAGGGAGAGAAATGAAGAGGAGGAGGAATCAAGC
>NC_022020.1:8313273-8335929 GCF_000317375.1 Microtus ochrogaster
ACCCTCTCACCCCTCCGAAGGGTCTTCAGGATCAGGACCAGACTCCCCGTTTGCCAGTGACCTTGCCAACAAGGGGCCTACCTCTTTGATCCAACTGCAGTGGGATGTCTGCTCTCATTATTGTGTGCCCTTCCCCGCCTCCTGCGTGCCTCTGTCGCTGTGCTGGTCCCCGCCGCTGCCGCAATCCCCACCACTTGCCTCTGCCTCCACGCCGGTTCCCGCTGCTTGCGTCTCTCGCCGCTGGTCCCCCAAAGCCTATTTTTGATTGCAGCGCTGCTCCTCTCTGCCGCGACTGCGCGCCTCTCCGCCGCGACTGCGTGCCTCTCCGCCGCGACTGCCTAAACGGGTTAATTTAAATCCTAAGAGCTTGCTAGGAACAAGCCTAAGCTAGAGGTCGAGCTTTCATAATTAATAAGAAGTTTCCGTGTCTCCATGTCATTATTTGGGAGCTGGCTGATAGGACAGAAAGACTTGTTACACTAAATAGTTAATGATTCCTCAGAAAATGGAGTCTGAGTCCATAACCTATGGTGTGTAAACTTGGAATAAAGAATAGGATTGTTTTGCCAGAAACCAACAGGGGATCCCCCAAGAATGTATTATTAGCCTGTTTAGCTAATGTCACTAATAGAGTTAGTTGGACACTAATTTATGAATGTTTGAAGTAAACATCTCTTAAATTTGTTTAGCCACTTTAAATGCCCCAAACTTTTCTTACATAAAAATATAGAGGAAAAAGATAGAGAGTAGGTTAATTTCCTTATGATTTAAACAATTGTAACATCCAAATGTTAACTGATAATGTTAAAAGATACTGTTCCACTTGACACTTTTACTACTACTCAGGGTTAAGATGGAAAGTATGCTTGCTTATTCAGTTTAAAGAAGAAATGAAAAAGGGAAAGTTAGCTAAACCCACATTGTTCTTAGTGTTCTTGATTGCAAGAGAGAGTAGCCCTGCTTGCGTTAACTTCTGAAAACAGACTTCAATTTGTCAATAACTTTGGGCATAGTTGGAGCCAGTTGTTCAAATAATATGATCAAGAATCAGACTCTTTTTATATATCTGGGATGTGTTTTTCTCCCTATTTGCTCTATTTATTTATTTATTTTGGAATGTTTCTCCCAGGTGAAGTCAAATATGGCTTTTAGTACCTCCAGGCTTCCTTCCTCCTAGTTTAACAGTCACAGGGGAAGGAATGTCCCTTTGCCCAAGAGTGCTAATCAAAGTCTTAGCTATGAACCAAACTAGCCCATCAGTTGCCATGTGCTCTTCTCTAAACCAGCCGCAGAGACTTAATGCTTCCCCAACCTGATAAGTTTGTATCCTCACAGAGCCCAAGGACTAAGCAGAGGGAAGGGTTCATTCTTCAAAGAGATTCTGTACAGCAAAAGTACAGCAATTAGCCCCAAAATAATGGGCTAAATTGATCATTTTTTTAAAAAAAGAACTAAATAATAGAAGTCCTAAATTTGATTTAAAACAATGAATTTCATAAATTAAAGATGAGGATAGACCACATGTGTTAAGCAGTTCATCTGAAAAAGATTTAGAGGTTGTTTTAGACAATAACCTTGTTATGAAACAACAATGTGCTACAGAAATGGGAAAACTAATTCAATTTTAGGTTGCCTTAATGGGAAAAATTATAAGACAATTATGGGATGTTATAGTCTTGCTGTTTTCTTCATAGGTCACACCACAGCTGAGTGGAAGAACAGTCACAGGGTCTGGAATTATCCAGGGGTGTCCAAGTAGAACAAAGGACTAAAAATCAATTTGGGGAAGACCTAAAGATGGAGATACCCATCCCGGAATATGGATCACCAAGTAGGGGTGGTCTAGGGCCCCAACAGTAATCACTAGAACATGAGAATAACTCCATCTTTGAAAAGACCTAATGCCTGTAGTGAAATGAAGGGGAAAGAGATCTGGGTTGGTTTAACAAGCTATACTGTCCAGAAAAATAATTGGCTCCCTCGGGATGAGGTTAGCTCCTCACAAATGTAATTGCCGGGAATGCCATAGGAGTGTGCTGGTCACTAGTCAGCTCCTAAGACCTTTCTCCCAACTCTTCAAACTATGAACCAGTGACTCCATGCTCTGCTCGCCTCTCTGTTGTGGGCACATGAACAGAACACACTGTATTCATTAGTTATGAACAGCTAATCAAATACCTGACGGAAGCAGCTTAGAGGAACGCGCTACTTAGTTTGGGTCATAGTTTTAGCGAAATTAGTCCATGGTCCTCTGCCCTGTGATTCCGCACTTATGCAGAGGTAGAGCAGCATGGTGGGGGAAGTGTGTGGAGAAAGAATACATTCACTTCTGGATAGATAGGAAACAGAATCTAAAGGTGAGAAGTGTGACCAGACAGACCCCAAACCCATTCCCCCCATGAAACCCCACCCCTAAAGTTTCCGGGGCCTTCCAAAAATCTTGTCACCGGTTGAGGTCTAAACCCTCAGTACACAAGCCCAATGGGGTATGTTTCTACAGCACGTGTCTTTGCTCAGCTTTCACTGTATGGCAACAACCCAGACCCACAACTGCTACATGATACAGCTAAAGGAAATAATTCACTGATATGTGGAAGTAAACATGTGGGGAAATCTTGGAATACAAAACACTGGAGAAACAGAATTTCCAAACATATTTCTCTGCCTTGAAACCCTCATGAACCAGTCAGAAATCAGTGCACTTTAAAAATTAGTTAAAACATCACTATATGATATTATTTTTATGTCTACTTCCAGGAAATGACTTGAATTCCTATTACAATTATTTCAATCATCCATGGATTTCTTTATTCACATTCCTTTACAACACAGGTATTAGAAGAAATGTAATACAGTAACAAGAGTATTGGAAAATATAATGAAATCTTGAAAAGGGTCTCACCCATTGTCAAACCATATATGGATGTCAGGATTTACCGTGGTTATTAACTATTCTACCATATATTATAAGTAACTTTGAGTTTTCTTTATTAAAATTGTCTTTATGAAACTATGAATATTAACCAAATCATTGTTAGACATAAAACATCAAATTTCTCTGACTTTAGAATTGTTCAGACTAGGGAGATATTCCATTGGCCACAGGTGGTAAAAGTAACTGAGAAATCATAAGAATTAACTGAAATGTTGTTTGGAATTGGATGTACAATTTCCAAACTAGAATATTGTCATCATTCTCTCTTCCCCGTTAACAATATTTTCACCATCTGGCCACAGTGAATGGACTCCCAGTATACAAATGTCTACATGAAGCTAACTCTCCCTCACCACTATCAGAATGCTGGAGTCATGGGTATATCTTTGGGTAGCTACTTTCTTTACAGAGCTGGGTTGATAACACTGAATTATCTCTGATAGCTTTAATTATTATTACCAGAGGACATAATATCAAGCATAGGGTCTGAGTGCTGAGACTACAAGCTTGTACCTGCCCATCTGATTTTGGGAACTTTTACAAACTTTTTAATAATATGCAAATACTATATATATATATCTCCATAAAATACATAAATATGCACACATGAACTCTTTTAAGAGGCTAGTGAGGCTGTGATTAAGTGACTAAATATCAATAACAATGAGAACTGAATGAATGTATTTTAAAACAGCACCATAACTTCAAAACAAGAGGATTGAAATACTGCTTTTCATAACAAATGAGGAACTTGACGCCCTTCCAGAGTGGCTTTCTAAACACTTATCCACACTGCTCAAAAATAAACACTCAAAGGTTATGACTATAATATCTATAAAGAACCAAACCAGGTCAGAGTTGAGCCTTCATCCAAAATTATACAATAGAAAAAAGGAAGCACCTTCAGAAAATGGTGCTGATCTACCTGGATGTTGGCATGTAAAAGAATGCACATTCTTTTATGGCCCTGCACAAAACTCAAGTCCAACTGGATCAAAGACCTCAACGTAAATCAGTCACACTGAACCACATAGGTGAGAAAGTGGGAAATAATATCAAACACATTGGCACAGGAGACAACTTTCTGAACAGAACACTAATAGCAGAGGCACTAAAATAGACAATAAATAAAATGATGTTTCCTTAAGGCAAAAGATGTTATCAATAGGCAAAACAGCAGCCTACAGAATGGAAAAGACCATCCATTTGCATGCAAAATTCAAGATGTCATTGTTTTTTGTTTTTTGTTTTTTGTTTTTTTTTAACCGCTGAATAGTACTTGAGTGTGTATATATTCCACACTTTCTTTATCCATTCTTCCATTAGGGACATCTAGGTTGTTTCCAGGTTCTGGCTATTACAAATAATACTGCTATGAACATTGTTGAACAAATGCTTTTGTAGTATGATTGGGCATCTCTTAGGTATATTCCCAAGAGTGGATCCTGAGGTAGGCTGATTCCCAATTTCCTGAGAAAACACCACACTGATTTCCAAAGTGGTTGCACAACTTTGTATTCCCTCCAGCAATGGATGAGTTTTCCTGTTACTCCACATCCGCTCCAGCATAGGCTATCATTGGTGTTTTTTATTTTAGCTATTCTGACAGGTGTAAGATGATATCTCAAAGTTGTTTTGATTTGCATTTCCCTGATGGCTAAGCAAGTTGAACATGACCTTAAGTGTCTTTTGGCCATTTGAACTTCATCTGATGAGAATTCTCTTTTCAGTTCAGTACCACATTTTTAATTGGGGTAATTAGAATTTTCATGTCCACTTTCTTGAGTTCTTTATTTATGTTGGAGATCAGACGTTTCTCTGATGTGAGGTTGGTGAAGATCTTCTCCCATTCAGTAGGATGTCTTTTTGTCTTAAAGATAATGTCCTTTGCTTTACAGATACAGAAGCTTCTCAGTTTTAGGAGATTCCATTTATTCAATGTTGCTCTTGTTGTCTGTGCTACTGGGGTTATACATAGGAAGTGGTCTCCTGTGCTCATGTGTTGCACTCTACTTCCCACTTTCTCTTCTATAAGGTTCAGTGTGGTTGGATTTATATTGAGGTCTTTAATCCATTTGGACTTGAGTTTTGTGCATGGTGATAGATACGGATCTATTTGCATTCTTCTACAGGTTGACATCCAGTTATGCCAGCACATTTGTTGAAGATGCTTTCTTTTTGCATTGTATACCTTTAGCTCCTTTGTCAAAAATCAGGTGTTCATAGATTTGTGATTCAATCAATAGATTCAATTCCATTGGTCAACATCTCTGTTTTTATGCCAATACCAAGCTGTTTTCATTACTGTAGCTCTGTAATAGAGTTTGAAGTCAGGCATATCCTGAGTGAGATAACCCAGACCCAAAAAGATGAATATGGTATATACTCACTCATTAGTGGACTCTAGCCATAAACAAAGGACATTAAGCCTATAGTTAACAAGCCTAGAGAAGCCTCATAACGGGGTGAACCCAAAGGAAAACATATATAGATCCTCCTGGAAATTGGAAGCAAACAAGATTGCCGGACAAAAGTTGGGAGCATGGGAGTGGGGGTAGGGTTGGGAGGGGGAAAAGGAGAGAAGGGGAAGAAGGGGAGAGGGAAGGGAGAAGGGAAAAACTGGGGAGAGCTTGGGGAACTGGGAGGGTGGAGATGGAGGAAGGGCAGATATAAGAGCAGGGAAGAAGATATCTACATTAAGGGAGCCATTTTAGGGGTGGCAAGAGACTTGGCTCTGAGAGGATACCAGGTGTCCACGGGGATGTCCCCAGCTAGGTCCTTGGGTAGCAGAGCAGAGGGTGCCTGAACTGTCCTTGACCCACTATCACACTGATGATTATCTCGAATATCACCATAGAATCTTCATCTGGCGACAGATGGAGATAGAGACAGAGATCCTCATCAGAGCAAGGACTGAGCTCCCAAGGTCCAGTTGAAGGGCGGAAGGAGGGAGAAGACAAGCAAAAAAGTCAAGACCTCAAGGGGTTGGTGCACCCACTGAGGCAGTGTGCCTGTTCTAATGGGAGCTCACCAAATACAGCTGGACTGGGACTGAATGAGCATGGGATCAAACTGGACTCTCTGATTGTGGCTGACAATGGGGGCTGACTGAGGAGCCATTGATAAAGGCACTGGGACTTGTTTCTACTGAATGCACTGGCTTTTTGGGACCCTAGTCTATTTGGATGCACAGCTTCCTAGGCCTGGATGTAGGGGGGAGGGCCTTGGACTTCCCACAGGGCAGGGTTCCCTGCCCTCTCTCAAGCAGGGAGGGAGAGGAAGGAGGGTGAGTGGGGGAGTGGGAGGGGATTGGGAGGAGGGGAGGAAGTGTAAATTTTTGAATGGAAAAATAAAAAAAAATGATGAAAAAAAGAATGGAAAAGACCCCATATCTGACAGAGGGCTGATCTTGAAAATATATAAAGAATCAATAAACTAAATATCAACAAACCAAATAATCCAGTTTTAAAAAATGAAGGGCAGATCTAAACAGAGAATTCTCAATAGAAGAATCTCAAATGGTAGAGAAACACAGAGATGTTCAACATCCTTACCTATGAGAGAAATGCAAATCAAAATGACTCTGAGATTCCATCTTACACCTGCCAGAATGGCTAAGATCAAAAACACAAGTGACAGCTCCTGCTGGAGAGGGTGTGGAGCAAGGGGAACACTCCTTCATTGCTGGTGGGAGTACAAACTTGTACAGCCACTTTGGAAATCAATATGGAGGTTTCTCATAACACTGGGAATCAGTCTACCACAAGACCAATCTTGTGCATATACCCAAAGGATGCTCAATTGTACTGCAAGAACACTTGCTCAACTATGTTCATAGCAGCTTTATTTGTAATATCCAGAATCTGGAAACAGCCTAGATGTCCCTCAACAAAGGAATGTTAAAACCAAGGGCACTAGGAAATTTGAAGGCAAAGCAATGAAACTAGAAAAAAGTCATCCTATTGATGTAACCCAGATTAAGAAAGACAAATATGGTATGTACTCAGTTATAAGTTGATGTTAGCAAAAAAGAGATAAAACTACAATCCACAGACCCAGGGGAATTTAAGTAATGGATGCTATGGACCAGTTCCTCAAGGTTCTATTTATTCTTACTCCATGCCTAGAAAGTCTTTTCACCCCTCTCT
The DNA here is from genome assembly GCF_000317375.1 of Microtus ochrogaster. Classification (NCBI taxonomy): domain Eukaryota; kingdom Metazoa; phylum Chordata; class Mammalia; order Rodentia; family Cricetidae; genus Microtus; species Microtus ochrogaster. The sequence continues at coordinate 8,320,357 of NC_022020.1, forward strand.
GCCCACTTTCATTGACCAGCCTCTCTGTGAGGTCCTATCTGGAGGCAGCCAATGTTTTCCAGACATTGCAGGGCAGTTGCAAAGATGAACTCCCAGCAGGTATGGCTTGGAGGAACTGCGGAAAGAACTGAGTCACTATGTGGTGGGCTTTGAGGTCTATTTTGCTCAAGCTTCCCTCAGTGTAACTGTTAGTCTACTTCCTGTTGCCTCTGAGTCAAGATGTAGGACTCTTAGCTACCAGTACCCTGTCTGCCCACATGTTATCATGCTTTCCATTATAATGATAATGGCCTGAACCTCTGAAAGTGTAAGTGAACCACCCAATTACATGTTCTCTTTATAAGAGTTGCTGTGGTCATAGTGTCTCTTCACTGCAATAAACACCCTAAATAAGACATACTGTATGCATCAGATCTGTAAGTGATCAATTAGTCATACTCCCAGGATGGGGGCAGGTCACAAAATCCTACCCCTAGTTGAGGAGCTAATAGCAGTTGACAGCTGCTGGAAGTAGGGAAATTCACTTTTCTTCAGCCATGTGACCTCTGATGGGCTACCCATGTTCCTGCAGGTGGCCTGCGTCCTTGGATACTCAGTGATCTTCAAAACAGAGTGCATGAAATTGGGGAAAAAGGGGAAGTGGCACTGGGGTGAAGAGTTGAAGATGAGGAGTAATGTGGGAGTGTCATATATCAATCTGTTGATTTCATTAGTTAAGCAATAAAGAAACTGCTTGGCCCTCATAGGTTAAAACATAGGTGGGAGGAGTAAACAGACCAGAATGCTGGGAGAAAGAAGCTGAGTTAGACAGTCACCATGATTCTCCCACTCCAGGAAGACGCAGGTTAAGATCATTCCTGGTAAGCCAGCTCGTGGGTTACACAGATTATACGAAATGGGCTAGTCCAGGTGCGAGAGTTAGCCGAGAAGAGGCTAGATATAATGGGCCAAGCGGTGTTTAAAAGAATACAGTTTCTGTGTAATTATTTCGGGTAAAGCTAGATGAGCGGGCAGCCGGGTGCAGGGACGCAGCCCCGCCGCTATTATTTCAACATGCATCAAATTCTCAAACTTATTGCTTGAGAAGTCTTCCCTAAAGTCTTCTTCCAGGCGAACTACTTCACACATTCTCAATACTCTTATATACTCTCAATACTGTTATATCAACATTATATCATTTACACCATGGTACTCTTATTATCTGTTCCTACATTTGTGTTGTCAATGAGGGGTACCTGATAGACCAAACGACATTTATCTAATGACCCCCAGCACTGGCATAATGCCTTCTCTTCAGCTGTATCCTTAGTCTTTTATAAAGAATAAGTAAAGTACTCAATCCCCTCCGTGAGTAGTTATTAACTATGATCAGTGATTCATTCTTATGGTCATAGTTGTTTTAATTCTAAGAGTTAAACAACACAACATACTACAATTGAACTTTTAGCTTTTATTGGCATTATTAGTATATAATCTGCAGGCACTAAAGGCAATATACTAATTTACTTATATTTTTAATTGTTATACCATGGGGCAAGAAGTTAGGAATCCTGAATTCTACTTTTTGTTCTGTCCCTGATATTTTTTTGCCTTTGATTGAACCTCTTAAATGTTGATTTGGTTCTAGATGTGTGCAACAAAGTTACTACATTCTTTTTATTAATGTCATGTTCATTTTTACAAAGTAATGGTTTTCATTATACTTCTGTATACACATATATGTAATGCTTTTGATCATATTATCTTTTTGATTAAATGTCTTAGACTTTAATATACTTTTTCTGGGAAGTGCACATGTGAATGTCAGAGTGCCCTGCTAAGTCAGTTCTCTGTGGGTCCCAGGAATAGAACCCAAGTCCTCACCCTTGCTGGCAAGTATCTTTACCTTCTGAGCCACCTCATCAGCCCCCACTACCCTTTCCTTATTCTCCCAATTTGCATCACTTTCTACTTCCGAGTCCCCAACAGACCCCTTTTACTTTTATAAGATGTGAATTTTTTGATCTATCATCACACCCTTTATTAACTAAGCATCTTTATATACAACCTGTATTTTTAATCTGTACCCTTATCTATAATTTCAGAGCACAGGTGAACTTTGGAAGCTTGCTAAAAAGCATGCGCATTTTATGTTAAAACATAAACCTTTAGCCATTTCTCTAGTACAAAAGAGTTATTAAATATTGAAAGAATCAGAGTCCATAAAATTACTTCTGTTCAATGGAGAACTAATCATTTACATACTTAGATTAAATTAAGGAATAAAGATGGAATTTGGGTATTATTAAATCCGGTGATATTTGACAAAGAATATTCACATTAAAATGTATCTGTTGAATGACTACTTTAATAAGGAGGAAAGTACAGTTCAACACTAGAACAGAAACATGCACCATTTTAAGCATGTCTAGCAACTGGAGAAATTCCCTCTGACAAATGCCTCTTCCTATAGCTTATAGAGACAAAGAAGGGTAAAGGGGAAATGGCACTACTAAGATGGTCAAAGCGTCTACAACAGGTACTACCCATGGCCCACCTATAACCCTTTCTTCCTAAATAAATTCTAAGCAGAAAGAGTCTTTAGATATTCTGTTATCTGTCCTTGGGCAAGTGAGGCTTACAGGTCAGAGGTATTTTTGTTTTGTAGATCTCTTAATCACAGTAATTTAAACTCAAAACATGACTTTAGCCCTCAGAGCAGGCTCTTTGTCTGCCTAAGCTTTCATATGTGGACTATTTTGGATATTGTTTGCTGGCTTCTAATATAAGAATCCAAGAACAGCCTGTTCTTTTCTGAAAAAAAAAAGTGGTGGGTAAATTGGATTAGAGAGGAGTGAAATCGCTTTCCCTCCACTTTTGGGAGCAAGACAGTCACATGGAAAGATGATACTGACCACACTCCACAGGACCATCGTCCCTTTCCTATAGTAGGAAGCCTTGTCTGCCCTTTAGATACAAGAAGAACCCATCTGCAAAGGCAAAGGGAGGGGGAAGGGAGATGGCAGTGTGACAGAATAGGAGCGTTTGAGAAAACCTTGATACTCAGTGTCCATGTCTTATATAAGGCACAAATGGTTCAGATTAGTAAGAGTAATTCTAAGTCCGGTACTCATTGAGGCTTGGGTCTTGAAATACTTTCATCAGAGTATAATAGGAGAAACAACCTAAAGCCAATTTGGGAGGTAGTGGGTAACACACATGGCAGTTACACACTCACTCCCCTTCTGCATCCATTCTCATGTGGTCTGTGATGCAGAGAACACAGCTGAAAACCTCTCTCAATGAGCGCATTCTTCCTATGTTGAGCCCATCATCTAAGGAAATAGTCATTCCTTTCCTCGTATCACGAACACAGAAACAGGAGAATAACTTCCACCAGAATCCAAAATGGCTTCCCTTCCTTGCCATTTATTTGACCTTACCACTACTCAAACTGAAAAAGAGATTAAATCATTCTTTGAACATTTGCCTGAGTACACCTTCATTTACAAAGTCATTTGTTAGATGGATTGTACAAAAAGCTTTAACATCTCCTGCAGCCCCCTCACTTATGCCTTTTGTTCATTTCCAGAATGGCCTCTGGCCATGGGAAAGAGGATGAGAAAGCCCATTTCAATACATCGTCTATTCTCCTTGATCACACAACCTTGCTGGTGTTTTTGCAGATGAGAGACATCCTATCTGGACACCAGATGTTTTATTTGAAAATTGTTACTAGAATATAAATGGAATGAAAACCAACCAGGTTGCTATAAATTCAAATTAGGTAGCTTATTTCTTTGAGAAAATCTTTGGTGAGTGAAGAAGCAGAGAAGTATCTTCATCTAATGAAAATGGGTAACACATTAGCTCATTGCTTTGGGCACTCAATAAATATTAAATAGTGACAATAATCTCACCAGAGTTGACCTGTAATACCTTTGGATTCTCCGGGCTTCTCATGGACAATCACTGCACACCGATGTAGGAAGAAGACCTACAAGTAGAAATTCTAATTTTGAACTTACTCAAAGGTGTGTTTTGTCTCCAGAAGTTTAAGGATTTATGTCTAGATACAATCATAAATGTAGTCACTTCTATAGTCTGCTGTTTGAAGGGAATAACCTATACAAAGAAGTTTTTAAGGCAAAGTCCGGCTGTAAGCATAGAGTGTTCTAAAAACTGTTTCCTTATTATTTCACTTTTCTGGAACAGTCATAACCTAGTGCCACAGGCTGGCTGGAACAGAACTTGATACTCCCATGATTCTAGAAGTTGGTAGTACGAATCCAGCGGGTTGGATTCTCTAACACCTTTCTCCTCTTGGCTCGTATAGCTCAGTTTCTTCCTCTGTGTCCTCATGTGTGTGTGCCTGTATCCTGGCTCACGTAGTAGGATTTCAGTGGTCTAGAGTACACCCTGGGGAACTTGCTTTAGCTTAATTGTCTCTCTGAAGGACCATTTCACATCCCACCCCGTTTGAATGTACTGAGGCTAAAGTGTCAGCCGAGGGATGTGGAGAGACGGTCCACCACAGTGGAGTTCACCGCCGAGGGAGGCTTGGGATGCACCGGTGTCAATCCCTGACGTAGTAGTTAAAGAAACTGGACTCTGGACATGAAGTATTGGATATAAGAGATTTCAGGCAGGGGAAGAAAGACAGAAGGACATTGGACAAGACAAAAGGTCCCACTGTTCTTTAAATATTTAGAGAGAGAAACTGTTTCATAGAATCACTGTTTTATACCTGAGGTGTGATTTGAGAAGCATTATTTTCATCCCAGCATCATTATTCTGGGTGGGGCAGAGAGATTCACAGAGACACCGCCCACTTTTAGTCTCTGATGTATTTGCACTTCCACTGGCTGATTTGTGAGCAAAACTAGGTAATTTTGTGTGATCTGTTCAGGAGTGCGAGCATTCCAGGTGCCCTCAAGACAGTCCTCTGGAAGTGAGAAGCAAGTATCAGAATGTCCATATCAACACTGGGCAAGACATAAGTCACTCCACATACTAAATACACAGACTGACAGTGGCTGGTGTCAGGTGGCACTCAAGGAAAAGTGGTGTTTTCCGAGAGCTACTTCCAAGTGTTGCCATGGATCTCAATTTCTGTCATGTGTCTGCTTAAATGAATTTATGGCTTGTGTCATGCAGTATCAACTAAATTACCCCTCACAAAGTGGACAAATGGTCTGGAAAGATTCTTTCGAAGAAAGTGCAGATTGAAGGTGGCATAAATAATAGAAGCACAAGGAAATGAGAGAATTGCTGAGTGGAGCTTTATTCCTAGTGTGTGCTCACAGAGCCACACCACACGGGGCAAAGGCAAAGGGGACCTAATTCATCTGACACACTGAATTATACTTCTCTTATGTTCTTGTCTTGGGGGTGGATAGCTCAGAGAATCCTGCATTATTGATAAAAAAAACCACCCACTTTTCAAAAATATTTAAAATCTCTCTTTCTCTCATCATCTTTGTGATCAAGTATTCAGAGTATACTGGACATGTCTCATGATGTCCAGGAAAACACAATTGCGACGCCTCACTGAAACTACTTCTTACTGACAGAAAAGTCCAGAGTCTGTTGAAAAGTTTGGGGAGGATCAGTCACAGCATTCTGGGCAATGGCAGGGAGGATGTCTTCCACAAGAAGCTACTGTTTCTTCTAGAGCTTTCTGCCACACAGTAGCAGATGTATGTTTCAGAGTGTTGTGTTTTGTGTTGTTTATAAGTTTTCAGTGAAACTGTACAAATCCCACTGACTTCCTAAGTGAATATATGTGTTTATCAGGATACCAGGACAGAGGAACCAGGCAAAGATAAAGCGCCGGAGCTCCTCAAGACTCTGCCCACTACTGACCTGGCACTGATGAGAGCTAGCTCGCCTCTGGCCCAAGAGCTGAGTCATTTACAGTTCTTTATACAGACTGGATACATGTTGAAATTCAAATTGAAAATATTTATGTATTATATGTATTAAAAAGACTGTCTTCTTCCATTCTATGGCCTGAGAGACTGGCAGCAATCTTTTTTTTTTTTTTTAACTAGGGCTTTAATACAGTCCTGCAGTCTGGTGAACTCTTCATTTTCCTTCTTCAAAACAACTCTGCATGTTTTAGCTCTTTTCTATGTTCACATTCATTTAAAATCAGCACAAGCTGAAGAAGAAGAAGGTCATGAGTTTGAGACCATCCTAAACTATAAAGTGAAACTCTGATTTTAATTAATTAATAATAGATACAGTAATAATAAACTCATTTTATTATTACTAGTAGTTTTTGACCAGCTAAAATGTAAACTCATTTAATGCATGGTTTAGCTTAGGAAATGCTGGCATCCACAGTTCTGAGTCTGTTTCTGAGTATAGGACTGTGCTCCATTTATTTAGATCAATAACCTCTAACAGCAGTGAGTTATGTTTTTTTTTAGTTTAAGATGTATATTTTCATTTTCAAACTTTCCATCAAATCTACCTTCAGATAGTTGATGTTTTATGTCACTATTGAAAATTATATTATTAAAAACTATCAGTAGCTAATTATCTGTGGCTGTTGCTTCCAGGCAGAAATGCAAGCGAGCAGACTTTCCACCACTAGCCGCCGAGTTTGCTGGAGCAAACCATTAGGCTTCTTCCGCACCCCAGTCCTGCTGCATTTGCTTCAGAACGTCACAGATGGTTTGGGACAGAACCATACCATCTAGAAAGAATTCCAGCGTCTCATCTGTTCATTCCTCAAGCGTGTTTCATCGCTCCCCTCCTGCCTGATAGAGACCTTCGGTTCAGGGTTGGAGAGGAAGAGTCTCGAAAGCTTCCACGCAATGCTCTCAGTCTCGCGGGAAATCATCCACTGCTTTACTAATATGATTTTTACTATTGCGATTTTTAACGTTTAGACAATCTTTATCAACTTAAGGAATTTCCTTTCTGTTGTCATTTTGTCAAGTATTTTGTAGTAAATTTGTTTTGAATTTTCAGTCACGCTAACACAGCTTCCTCCTTTTTACACAGTTCAGAACCCACCCAGGGAACGGTGCAGCCCTCTTCTAGGTTGGGTCTCCCTACTTCTGCTCCTGGAGGTGTGTTTCCTGGGTGATTCCAAAGCCTACCAAGTGATACTCAGCACTAACCATCACATGTACTGTGCACGTTGTGAGGTGTAAAGTGCAACCTTTGACCTCATTATATAGTAAAATTTGTTTTCCAGTGTCACCATTGACTTTCATTTCTGTTCGTAGGATAAAATACCTCGCCAAAAGCAACGTGTGGGAGGAAAGGTGTGTTTGGCTGACGTTCCAGGTTACAGCCCATTGGTGAAGGAAAGAAGAAAAGTAGGCAGCTACTCACCTTGCATGCAAGTCAGGGACAGAGAAACGAACCCACCCCAGTGATAGCTGGCTGCAACTGCTTGGCTAGCTTCCTTCACGCTTACAGGTCAGAGTTCAGTCCAAAGAGTGGTGCCGTCCACAGTCAGGACGAGGCTTCCCCCTTACTAACCTTCAAGACTATCCCCCACAGACGCTCCCTCAGGCCAACCTGAAGTAGGTAATTCTTTAACAGTCACGCCCTCCTCAGATAATTCTAGACTGTGGTAAGTTGACATTTAAAATCAGCCACTACACCATTTTAGCCTTACTGCCAAGATTTAATCTAACTTAATAAGACATAATTAGGTTTCTATATAACAGCTTACTTTTGTCTCTATTTAATTCATCTAATTTATTCCTGTCCTCCATTTAGATTCAATCTGTATGTTGAACGCTTCCATTGTGCCCTCCGTACCTATGTTTATTCTTTTATCTAGGCTTTGTACTTGATAATTTTTATTACTCTGTCTTCTCATTTTTAAATCGCCAATATCCACCTATGAGATTTTGCATATCCTGGAGTTTTATTTCTCCATTTTTGTTGACATTTCTGTAAAGTTTCAGTAAATTTTCCTACTAATCTACATTTTTTTGTTTCCTTGTGTTTTGCTAAGCATAACAGAGCTGTAGGAAAGTTATTTATCTTAAGCTAGGCCACCCGTGTGTCTGTTTCCATTGTCAGATTTTTAAAAATGGATTTACTTTTTACTTATCTTATGTGTATGAGGGCTTTGCCTGCATGTATGTACATTATCATGTGTGTGCTTGGCACCCATGAAGGTATAAGTACAAGTCCTGGGACTGAAGTTATGGGCAGTTGTGAGCTACCATGTGAGTGCTGGAAACCAAACCCTAGTCCTCTGTGAGAACAACACATGCTCTTGACCATTGATCCAGCTCTCTAGCTCCCATGGTCTGACTTTCCGCTTGAAGTTTGGTCTTATGATTGTGTTTTCAATCTTCATTTGAAGGCAGATATGATGAAGCTAAAGATATCATACATTCCCTCTGCTAGATGCAGTACATTTGAGGAGTACAGTAATGTTCATCCAGCTGGGACTAACCTGAGTCAAGGCTGGGTCAGCATGGTGGGAAGACTTCCTCTAGCTCCAGCTTAACCAGTTCTTAGAACTCGGGAGTTTTGAACTGAGAACATGAATGTCTTTATAGACACCCCACTGTGGGAAATCCTTCACTTGCCAAACACAACTTCAGAATGTGGCAAGCACCTTGAGAGGAAAATTAAGTGTTTGAAGCCTCTTAAGTGCTTAATTTTTGCCATTTTAACCTTATACAATACCAAAATTTCTATTGTCTTTTTTTTTAAATTCCAGCAAGAACTTTCTTCTTGAGCCAACCAACATATTCAGCTTTGGCCTGAAACTGACAAAAAAAAATTCCAGAAAAATAAAAGGTAGTATAACGGCCTGCCCATCACCATGGCTTCTCTTTGTCCCAAGACCTTTGGTCCTTCTGTTGCTCCTTCCCACACATGTGGGCATGTGTGTGTGTGTGAGACTGTCTGTGTGTGTCTGTCTGTCTGTCAGTTTATCTATCTGATCTGTGTATCAGTGTGTATCTGTTTGTGCATCTATGTGTCTGTCTGTCTGTGTGCATGTATGTCTATATGTGTGTGTCTGTGTCAATATGTATATGTGTGTATCTGTCTTTGTGTGCATGTGTGTCTGTATATATGTGTATCTATCTGTGTGTCATTGTGTATTTGTGTGTGTATCTGTCTGTGTGTCTCTTTGTGTGTGTACGTCTGTGTGTATCTGTGGATATGTGTATATATGTGTGTCTGTCTTATGTCTCTGTGTATGTCTGCCTGTGTGTATATGTGTGTGTGTGTGTTCATCTGTGTCTCTATGTATATGCTAGTGTGTATATGTGTGAGCGTGCTATATGCCTTTGTGTTTTTTTCTGGTTGTTTCCCACATGAATACAGAATTGGCACAGACTTTTCCTTCCGCCCTTCTAAGTCCTCCGTCTCCTTTTGGTTGGCAAAGGAATCAGAAATCTTAAATATTTTCTGCTTAGAAAAAGTTTTGAATTACTAAGTTCCAACTAAAGAGTTTGCTTTCTTTGTTTTTGGTTGTTTTATGAGGAGGAATTACTTTAGGACTAATATTCATTTTTAAAATCCTTTTTGTTTAAAAGTCAAGGGCAACATAGAATAACAAAATCAAATGGCCATTCTGAAGCTTGAAACCTAGGCAGGCATAGGCTAATCATGAGAAGCAACCAGTCAAATAAACATAAAGCAAGCTGGCACAGAATCTCTAGAACATGGCGACTTGTGGAATGTTCTCTTTCCACTTCAGATAGAAGCCAGTTCCATGAACTAAATCTCAAATGGAGGGGCTGCAAGCGCCACAGGCTTCTTTTACATCCCCTACACACTCTTGGCCAACTTCTACAACGAGAGTAAGTTATTCACAAAAGCTACTTTTTCATTATATATTAACTCTGATCTGAATTGCATTAGGATATGAAAATTACATAAAGTAAAATACTTATCCATATGAATATATATCTCTGAGGATCTTATTTTGAAATTAGTATTTATCATATCTTTAATTGAAGAATAATACTTTCTTTCAAGTGTTTAAAGATGTGCAATGAATTTTAGAATAATGTATCCAATTTTCCCAACATAAATAATTCCTGCCAGTCCATTTTATTTTCATGTTTAATCAATAATAATAAAATATTAATGGCAAGATTATAATTCTAAAGACAGTTAACTGCATATCAATCCTTTGTAACACCTCAGGCCTGCTGCTTCATCCCCTGGGTAGGTAGGCTAGCCCTCCTGCCCCTGTGCGTGCATGGAGGTCAGAGGACAGCATGCGAGCATCAGTTCTCTCTGTCCATCCTGTGGTGTCAGTCAGGCATCTTACCTGCTGAGCCACCCTGATGGCCCTCGACGTAGACATTTTGACTTAGTTCGTAGGTGAGGACACTACAGACTTGTCTTCTCATACCCAGATCTGTTGGATTCCAGAGCCCTTGCCCACAACAGCCCATTGTCTCAGAGGATCAATGAAAGCTGAAGCATTGATTTGCAGTTTGATAGATGCCCTATGTCTTACTCCTTTTCAAACTGCATTACTTAGATAGACAGGGTAGAGAGATAAAAGTGCAAGTCAGATTTATCAATTCTATCACTTGTCAAAAGCTCAAATACGTGTTGGCTGAAGAGAACGGTTTGGAGTTAGAATGCATTTCTGGCATCCTCCTAAGATTTCACCTTTCTGTGTTGTCCCTGCCCGAAAGAAACCTTAAAAGCTGACTTTAATTAATTATTTTCATCCTTGATCTTTTTCTAAAGGTGGCTTTTCTGTCTCTTCTCTCTTGCTGTGCCTGATGGCCTAATCGGATCCTGTCCCATCAGCAACCTAGAATCTGGTGAACGGAGAGAACAATGCTAGGCCAATCCCATGTAGGGCCCATTTAGTGACCGACTGCCCCTTGGAGAAAGCCACACCTCATCATGTGGTGCCCTCGACCCAACCTCGTCTCCCTAGCCCTCCACCTATGCTTTCAGCTAATGTTGTATCGCTGGCTACTGATGTTGAAGTGCTTGTTACTATTATTGTCTAGGTATCTTAATTAATCTTCTAACTTCACACCATTTAGTCAGACATGTCTACCTTTCTGTTATTTCCCCCACCATATGCCTCTTTCTTGTTAATCTTAATAGAGATATCAAAGACTCCAATCTCGCCATAAATTAATTCTACTTCCTCTGGGATACTTAAAAGTTTTAGGGCTCTATAAAGGCACCTGCTATAAATTTGCTTTGTGTTTCTATCCTGTAGCTTCTGTATCATTTTAAAATCAAAACAATAAGACTCAAACCATATCTTAAAGAATATTCCCTATGCCCATGTTATTTGTATGACATTCAGTTTTAATTTTTCTGGTCTTATTATCAGTCCTTCATTCAAAGCAACACTTTCCTTAGAATGAACTGACTTACAGTTAAAAATACAGTCATGGAAACATCCTTAGATAAAGTCTGTGAATTACAGCCTAGGTTCTGGAAGAACACTTCTGAACCTAACCCTTCGAGCATAGGCAGATCGCACCGTAGGAAGTTGGGTTCATGTAGCCAGGCAACAATTTTAGAATCGTCAATCTCTTCCTTCAGTCACACGGTCAAGCAGTAAGGTGAACATGAAAATGCAGGCAGAGGCTCCTCTGAACCCCTGGAGGGGATGTCTTCCTATTAGCATTACAAAAATGTCTCTGGCTCCCCAATCTTAAATACATAATTTGTGAATAATATTATGGGTTTTCAGCTGGCAGTGGAGTGTGATATATTGTTAATGCTTTTCTGTGGGTATTACGATGGATATCTATCAAGAGCTCTATTGTCTCTGAAGGCTTTCATATAACACAGTTCAAACCACCTCAACCTCCTACTTAACTAGAGATCTTACTGTTCTGCAGATCACTTGAAATTTTATTAAATCTAAATAATAAAAGCCATTATTAAGGTCAATTCACAGCTATAGAGCTCACCATTTTAGAATTTCTTTTCCTATAGATATGGTTGGAACTCTGAGCTTTCTTTTTATTTCAGGGATTGGTGGGAGGAAGTTAACTTTCTGTGGCTGCAGTGAATGGGAAGACAGCTCTGACGATGTTTAAACACTGTGCAGAAAGCTGCACTTCTCAGGTTGCAATTAACATTCTCAGTCCACAGGCTGCTTCATTTCCTCCCCATCGGAGGAGATCAGGCTATCCTGAAGGTTTGTGTGTATAAAGTGATTAAGAAATTCCATCCTGTCACTCACTTTGGTGTGATGTCTCTGGGCCATGGCTGATGTTGCTACTGTAGCAACAGCATATTTAGCGCTTGTCACAGACAGGAGCCTTTGAAACCGTGAGGGAGGAGTGCGGTTTATAATGCGCTACAAATTGCTCTCAGCGCTAGAATACAAATTCAAATATGATAGTTGATACCAATCTGCAATGTATTTTGGAGTAATCCCAATTGCTTAGGAAAATCCCTTGATGGTTTGGGGATACATTTTGTCTACCAAACAGTCATTCTGACTGCGTTGAGAATTCAGACACAATTTTTAAAATGCAGAAGGGATTTCAGGGTAAATTATATATTTAAAACCCCAAGTGTTCAAAATAGAAGCATTCTTGCTTGATGCACCAAGACCCTGCAAAACCATGAAGATAGGATAGCTCTCAGAGAAATCCCATTCCTGGTACATACGACTGGGAACTTCAGTGGAGCACAGCTTCAAACCATCAGCACATGATAGGAATCTGCATGCACAGAGAGAAAACAGTGAATGTCTTATCATGTCTTTTCACAATGTCTTTATTAAACAAGAGAATTTAGTATGCATTATCACATGCATACATACACACACACACACACACACACACAGAGAGAGAGAGAGAGAGAGAGAGAGAGAGAGAGAGAGAGAGAGAGAGAGAGAGAGCTGTTTCAACAATAGCCTAAGAATGCTAGAGTAGAAATAAGTGTACGCTATGGTTATGGAGCCAACAGAGTTATCACAGACTTTGATCACTTGTTTAAATTCCAGCACATTCATCATGGATAACTTGGTTAGAATATGAGAGCAAATTCATCATAGCAAACCCCAAGCTCAAGAGCCTTTATCTAATTGAGGGAAGAAGCGCAGTGATGCACGGCTAGCTACACTAATCAGTGCACTGTCACCAACAGGGATGAGAGATGGTTTCAAAATGCTTGCCCTGAGTCACTGTCATCTGAGCAAGATGACCAGAAAGAAGATTGGGAGTGGGCAGCATAGAAAGCAGTGTGGAATTTTGTTTTAGTGGCTGTAACATGATTCTTGTCTACAGATGACCCAGGAGAATTGACCTGGGTCCCTGGATCAGGGATAGGCTAAGACAGGATGCTTTGCTCTTCTCTGGGTTAGAGACATGCAGGTGGACAGTAGAGATGCCTCGAGTTGAATTAGTTTGCTAGAGTGGCCACAACAATTCAGTGTTAGCTGAATAACAGAAATTGATTTTGTTGTAGTTCTTGAGTCTGGAAGTCTCAAGCTTAGAGGCAGCAGGGTTGTTTTCTTCTGCGGTCTCTCTTCAGCTGGCAGCTGGCCGTCAGAGCTGTCCTCACAGGGTCTTCCTCTCTATATGGTTGTGTTCTAACCACATCTTGTCCTATGAACACCAGTTGCACTGAGTCTGAGCACTGGGCTGGGAGTGTAGATCAGTGGTAGAGTGCTTGCCTAGCACATGCAAAAGACCCTGGGCTTCAATCACTAGCACAACACAAAAATTAAAAAACAATAATGTTGCATATGAATTAGTGTTTACCCCAGGGCTCTTCATTACTGGAAAGACTCTATCTCCAAATGTTGTCACGTTCTGAAGCTATAGGATAAGGACAGACATGTATGGATGTGGGCAAAGGCACCACAATCCAGGACCAGCTAGATGTGGCTATCAGTTATGTTTCATCTTTGCTGGATTTCCATATGCATTTGCAGTCTTAGCCAAAAGCATTTTGACACAGCAGTTATTCTCTGCTTGACACGATAAGAATGTGCTGTTAAGGAAACCAGCGTAGGATTTGACACTTGTTACTCTGAAATGTGCCTGTTAGTCTTGTCTGTGCAGTTTCCAGTTTCCTTGCATTAGCAGCTATAGAAAATTGTGTTGTGGCTGATGCGTGGTGACACACTTTCCTTTCTATAGAGCTCATGATAAAGGATGGGTGTGAAGACGAATTAGCTCCCAACAGGACCGTTTAGTCCGTCAATCTCTTAAGATGGCCCTCCTACTTCTGCTCCAGGCGATAGGAACAATAAGTGAAAAAGAAAGCTCAGCAAAAATAAAAAAAATAGTAAATAAAAATAACAACAGACCAGAAAGATGTCTCCAACTCAAAATCAAGTCAGATGTTCTTGGGGATCAAAGAAGAAAGAAAAGCTCAGTGTAAAGATGAGGGGAAGACTGTGTAGGCATCACAGGCTTTCAGACTCCGATGCTGGCCCTTGCGCTTGTTCATGCCAGACTGTGGAGAAGAAGCATGTTTCATGACAGACAGACAGCTGGAGTTCCCTGCCTGGGGCCTCTACTGTGGTAACCTCCACCCCTCCTGGACATCTTTGAAGGCTGAAGAACAAAGTCTGAGCATCCAAGTGGTAGAAGACAGGGTCTACTTAAGAATGAGGAGAAAGTGTTCCTCTTTGTGAACAGATGAGCTGTTTGAGCCGGGTCAACAGAAACCATCTGACTACCAGGTCCTTCTCACAGCTGGGGTGTGGGAGCCTGAAAAGGCACAAGGGGACAGTCTTTATGTAAGAGATGGGATCACAAAGGAATAAAGCGAGGGGAAACTGTCTCTCCACACAATGTGCGTTCCTAAGTGCAAACCACACAACACGAGGAAATATAACGAACGCTAAGAGGAGAGCCATCAAAATACATCAATTAATTAAGCTCATTCCAAATGAAATCAAAGTCATACAATGAAGAGCAAATACTTTAAATAGGATTAAAATGGCCAAGAAGATAAAAGAAGGAACAGCACCTAGAAAAAAATATAATAAATAATGAAATTTAAAAAGGTGCTTAGAAAAATTAATAGAAATCTTGGAAATATATGTAATCTTACTTACAACATATATTATATATTTGTATATATGATACTGTATAATATATAGTATATATTTGTATATAATATATATGAGAAAATAGAAAAAATGAATGGGATAAATAAAAACAGGCACCTGGAGCGGCTCTGCCGTGTGTCTAGTGAGCACTCCAGCAAAGAGGAGCTGAACAAGCAATGCCTGGGTTTTCAGAACTGAAGACAGACACAGGCCGTCCATTAAATGTGCACTTCAAGCTCTGAGAAGATAACAAAGGCTAAATCCCATGCTCGGTCTGGAAATCAATGTCTTAATGGTGCCAAAAATAAGAAATGACATGCAAACCCATGGTATGAGGTCAGTTCAGAACTCTGATTCTTAGCACAAGCCAAAGTGGCAAAGTGATTCTAGAAAAGCATGGCCAGTCTCCGACTGTAGACACAATCAACACCTCAATAAGTGTGAGGGTGAGAGAAAGGCTCTGTTACACATGGGAATAGGAGAGGTTGCTGCTCACACATGCTAATTAAAACAATTACTGAAGAATGTGTTCCATTAGGAAAGAAACAGAAATCATCCTGAAGTCTCCCCTGTTACACCCCATATCC
>NC_022020.1:8336254-8340673 GCF_000317375.1 Microtus ochrogaster
TGATCCTGTCATACCCCCATATCCCGTGATCCTGTCACACCCTATATCCTGTGATCCTGTCACACCCTTGTATCCTGTGATCCTGTCCATAAGCTTCAACAGTTCCACATCTCACTAGCCTGACAACAAGAAGTGACATTCTTCTGTCCCTCTTGAATTGATTATTAGTCAAAGGCAAAGTGTTCAGAACCAATTTTCTGTCCCCTAAGTTTAAAGAACTAGAATATTCGCCCAGCCCTGTTGTGTCTGCTCTTCTACCAGAGAGGACTGTTGCTTTAGGGACCTTCAGAAGGCAAGAAGGGTCCTAACTGACAGCAAATGCAAGCATAAAGTAAAACTTTGCTAGCTAAGCCACCACTTCTAAGGTTGCCTGTTATCACAGCATCAGGACTGTGGAGAACAATTAAATAAAACTGGAGACACTCCAGAAATTGATAAAATATACTGAGAAATTTAATTACAAATCACTTAGAAAATAATAATTTTTAATGACTATCTAACTCTCTAGGCAACAATAATAGGGAGTGTGTTCAAGGGAGATTTAAAACATATTCTAGAATGTTTTGCTCAAAAAGTGTTGATAGTATATTTTTAAATTTTGTGATACCCATATTAAACCAACATTAAAGCATTCTTGCCCAATTCAAGTAAAATTAGGAAAAAAATCAGAAAATAAAGAAGAAAGGAAAGTAAGAGGAAAAGGGAGGAGGGAAGGGAAAGAAAGGGGAAGGGAGGAAGAGAGGGAGGGAGGAAAAGAGGGAGGGAGGAAGAGAGGGAGGAAGGAAGAGAGGGAGGGAGGAAGAGAGGGAGGGAGGAAGAGAGGGAGGGAGGAAGAGAGGGAGGGAGGAAGAGAGGGAGGGAGGAAGAGAGGGAGGCGTATTAACAGGCTAAATACAAAAATTGCAATAAAATGGGAGAAACAAACTGCATATGAAATCCATCAGTTTGGTCAGACCAATCCTGATAAATATATTTCTAAATTCATCTATTTGTTGTTATAAAATGATTTTAAAGAAAAACAGCAACACAAAAGAAAACCATGGCTAACAGAAGACATATACAAACATGCACACACATGCACCAGACATACGCACACGTGAAAGACAGGACACTGGCGTAAACTAACTGAGCTCAATTGTAGTCTCAATTAGTACCTGTGGTCAGGTACTAATTCTGGTATACCACATTGTCATATTCAGTGAGTCTTCAAAGACTTAATGACTGAATTAAAATGAGGTTATTAGGATATGCCCCAATCCTACAGATTGGAGTCTTTATAAAAGTAGGAAATTCGAATAGACATACACAGAGGACCAGGCGAGACACAGAGAAGATGCTCATCTACAACTCAGGGAAACACGGAGGACAGGAATCCTGTGTAATCTGACTAAACTCCAAAATGTGAAAATATGAACGGCTGTCATATAGATATCCACTCTGCTGAGCCTTGCTATGGAAGCCAGAGCAAGCTAAAACACCTGCCAGAGAAAGTGGCAGCACTAAAGGCTGAAGGCATGGCTGGCATGGGAGGGGGACAGGGCACGGAAAAGGACCAATACACTAAGATGTAAATCTAGTTCCTCTTGGGTCCTCTTCATTCAAGCATCTATCCCAACATTCCCACCAGCCTCTCTTGTCAGCATCGCCAAAGATGGCTGGCTTCCAGGGTGGAGCCTGCGCACCTATGGGCAGCCTTAGGCATAGCTAGAGATATCCTCTTCTCTGGTGATATTTTGTTTGTGATCTAACAAATACAGCTTGCCTGAAGATCAGAATGTGGAGCTAAAGCCACTAGTTAGCCATAGAGCTCAGGCGGTGGTGGTGCACACCTTTAATCCCAGCACTAGAGAGACAGAAGCAGATCAATCTCTGTGGGTTCAAGGCAACCCTGGGCTACATGAAATTGATCCAGTCTAAAAGAGAAACAGAGCCAGATGGTGATGGTTCACACCTTTCATCCTGTACTTGGAAGTCACAGGCCTTTAATCCCAGCACTGGGATGGTGGAAACAGGAAGTGGCTGGGCAGAAAGGAATACAAGGCCTGCGGAGATAGTAGCTCAGGGCATTCAGGCTGAGGATTCTTAGGGACAGGATCTTATCCCTTGGTTCTGAGGATTTGATAGAGGCAAGAACTAGTGTTTGGTTGTTTTCAGATTTCACCCCTAATATCTGACTCCAGGTTTTTATTATAAAGACCAAATTAAAATCCTTGTTCCACTCCTTCTTGAAGCCTCCCTTTACTTTCTTCCTGGTCATGGCACATTTCATTCCTCCTCCTTGGTCACTGACTGCTCCATCTTTCCCCAGCTCGAAATGTTGGGCAGCTAGAGGGCTCAGGCTTCAGGTGCCTTCTCTTCTCCATCTTAGAACCACTGCAGGGAAGCTGGGAGGTGCAGACAGGGAGGGAGTGCTTTGTGAAAGTATTGCCATCTCCCTGCTGCAGAGGAGCTTGGAGGTACAGACAGGGAGGGGGTGTTTGCGGAAGTATTACAGTTTCCTGTGATGTAAGACAGAGCACATGGGTGATATAGGTAGGTCTTCTATCTATCTATTGTTTCATTGGTTAATTAATAAAGAAAACTGCTTGGCCTGATAGGTCAGAACATAGGTAGGCAGGAAAGACAGAACAGAATGCTGGGAGGAAGAAAGGCAGTCAGACGCTATAGCTCTCCTCTCCAAGATGGACACAGGTTAAGATCCTTCCCAGTAAGCCACCACCTCGTGGTGCTACACAGATTATTAGAAATGGGTTAATCACGATGTGAGAGTTAGCCAGTAAGAGGCTAGAGCTAATGGGCCAAGCAGTGTTTAAAAGAATACAGTTTCCGTGTAATTATTTTGGGTAAAGCTAGCCATGCGGGACCTGGGCGGTGAAAAGCAGGCTGGCTGCTCCTTCTACAGAGTGGCACCCAACGTGGGGCATGTAATTATTTTGGGTAAAGCTAACCATATGGGAGCCAGGCAGGACGAAAAGCAGGCCTGCTCACCCCGTCATTACAGAGTGGTGCTCAACGTGGCACAGAAGGGAGCTGTGCAGGGAAACTATAAAATGGGTATAGTGATAGGCATCTATGAATCATTTCTGGAACTTTTTGTTTTGGTTTGTTAGGTCTTTGTCTTAGTCAGTGTTCTATTTGAGATGAAAAAACACCATGATTATGGCAAAGAAAGCATTTAATTGGGGTTCTCTTACAGTTCATAGGTTTAGTCTATCTTCATGGCAGGGAAACATGGCAGCATGCAGGTGGATGTCATCTGGGAAGGGGCTGAGGTTCTACATCTGGATCTATAGGTAGCATGAAAAGAGTGAGAGCCACGGACCTGACTTGGCCTCTGAAACCTCAAAGCCTACCCCTAGTGACACATTTCCTTCAGCAAGGCCACACCTACTCCAACAAAGCCACACATCCCAAAAGTGCCACTCCCTGGTAACCAAGCATTTAAATCTATGACCTTGTGGGGGCCATTATTATTCAAACCACCATAACCTTGGTTTGGTCTGCTAGTCATAGCTGTCCTGGGATTTGCTCTATAGGCCATGCTGGACTTGAACTCACCAAGATCTACCTGCCTCTGCCTCCCAAATGCTGAGATTAAAGCATATGCGGCAATTCCCAGTGTATGCAGTGCTGGTGTGGTAGTTTGAATTAAATTGGGCTCGTAATCTCATAGAGAGTGGCTCTATTAGGAGGTGTGGCTTTGTTGGAGTGGATATGGCTTTGTTAGAGGAAGTGTGTCACTGTGGGGGCGTGTTTTAGGTTTCCTATGCTCAGGATACTGCCCAGTGTTTCAGTCGACTTCCTGCTGCCTTCTGATCAAGATAAAGCCAGCACCACATCTGCATGCCACCGTGCTCCTCTCCATGATAGTAATGGACTGAACCTCTGAAACTATAAACAAGCCCCATCAACTAAATCTTTTACTTTATAAGGGTTGCAAAGATCGTTGTGTCTTTTCACAGCAATAAGTAAGACAACTGGGGATTAAATCCAAGCAATCACGCATGCTAGTAGAGCTCTCTATTTACTGAGCTATTTCTAAGAGCCCTTTTTTCTGGAAATTTCCATCCCATGTTTCAACCATGGTTGACTGTGGCTAACTAAAAGCACTGAAAGTGAGATCACACGTGAGGGCCACTGCATGTTTCGAAGCCTCTCACTGATTACTGTTGCTACCATCACCACATTTCTGGCAGAAGCTCTTTGTTCCTCTTCTCCCCTCCTGTCTCATTACAGTTAGATCTCCACACATCCCAAACAGACGTCCTTTCAAAATAAAAGTCATCTTGTTTCTTCTTGACCTTGCCATTCTCCAAAGACACTTGCTGTGTAGTCTCTCAATACTGCATACCCCCCCCTTTGGGGCCTTTTCCTTAATACTTGACTGGATTGGCTTCTCCAAACACACACACACACACA
>NC_022020.1:8340968-8344732 GCF_000317375.1 Microtus ochrogaster
TGTGTGTGTGTGTGTGTGTCTGTGTGTCTGTGGTACCTAATTAAGAGCAGTCCACCATAAATTCTCTCAATATTTGCTGACAGAGTGAATACACAAAGAAGTGAATTAGTCAGGATGTGCACAAACCTGGGAACAAGGAAGTCTGAACTCATTATTTTGAACCCAAATAAGCAAGGTATTGTAGTAGTTAAACAAATCATGACAATTTAAAAGAAACCAATGATATGCAATCTATACCTTTCCTTACAGTGTTATAGATATGACAGAGTTTTACATGTAAGAATACTGAATATTTGACGTGAAATTAATTATGTTATTATATAATATGTATTATAGTATATTATATAAATATATAGAGAGATCTTATAGTCCCCCAATTAAAAAAAATATATAGTGGGGCTAAACAGATGAATCAACAGCTAAAGAAATGTACTGTCTTTCCAGCCCCCACATCACATGACTCATAACTGCCTATAACTCCAGCTACATGGACCCAAAACTAGACCATTCTAGTCTCCTTGGGACATGACATATAGTAACAAAGACACACAAATAAGTGCAAACATACAGATAATTTTCTTAAAAAATGCCCATCTTATATATGTATATAATGATTAAATAATCAATAATACGAGGTGAGGAAAGAAGGGAGATTTTGGACCACTGATACAGTAAAATAAGAAGAATGCCCTGACAAATCTCAATCAATCTATAATATGTGAACCGAATCTCTTACCACAGTATAATTAAGCTCCAAATCAACAATGCTAAATTATAGTATGTATTATACTTTTTTTACTGGTGTAATAAAATAATCATGACTAAACTAAACTGGTTAATTTGGGGCTTAGAACTTCAGAGGGCTAAAGTCCTCAATGGTACACAAAGGCACGGCAGCAGGAGTAGCTGAGAGCTCAGGCAAAGGAGAGACCGACTAGGAATATCTCCCCCAATGGCACACTCCTCCAGCGAAGCCACACCCCCAATCCTTCTGCCTATGGAGAGCATCTCACTCAAACAAGCACAGGGTGCTGAGAACACACGCTTGGAAACTGAAAGCTGGACGTTCTAATTTGCATAGATTAAAGACAAATAGAAAAGAAATCACTAGAAGAAGCTAAAACCTTGAACAATGCAGCTAAAATAGTACTTAAATTTAATTTAAATGATGCCCGTTGCTTACATTAGATGGCCAAAATGCATTGTATAAATGTATGAAAATTCTCCAAAATAAAAATATTATTTTGAGGGAACAGAAAAAGAGGAGAGGAAATGGGAAGAGAGGAGGGAAGGGAAAACATGGTTAGTGTGTAAAATAAATGAAAAGTTTAATAAAAAATATTATTTAAAAATTTTTTCATCCACCATATTTCTAATAATTAAGCATTCAAATCAAGAAACTAAATCAAGTGTCCAAAAAGTACACTGTGAAAATTCACAAAGAAGGAGCAAAAGCAAAAGAGGCCATGTATGAAACAGAAACACAGGGGAGATCTGTAAATTGAAAGTTGGCCTTCAGAAAATAAGACCTGAAAATAATACTGAAATAAAAAGAATACAACCACAGAAAGAAAATGTCAAAATAATTTAAGAATATGGATTAGTTTATACTAACAAGTAATTTTCTCTAAAAAAAAATAATGAAATTTCTAAGCATTGAAGCAACAGAGAACAAAACAAACCAATAAAGTCCACATAGAAGAAAATGAAGTGGGGAAGAGAAGAAAGCGGAAGGAAAGAAATGGTCATGATGTCACACCCAAGTTCTGTCATCTCAACAAGAGTAGCAGTGCTTAGAAAATGAAGTGGGGAAGAGAAGAAAGCGGAAGGAAAGAAATGGTCATGATGTCACACCCAAGTTCTGTCATCTCAACAAGAGTAGCAGTGCTTAGAAAATGAAGTGGGGAAGAGAAGAAAGCGGAAGGAAAGAAATGGTCATGATGTCACACCCAAGTTCTGTCATCTCAACAAGAGTAGGGCTTAGATGGTACTCAATACACCTTCACGAAACTTACTTTTGTCTTACACAAAACCATCTCAGAAATAAAACCCATAGAGGCAAGCCAATTAAATTTAAGAGATTACTATACAAAACATCAGAAACAGCATAAAGGAAATTAGAGGGAAAATATGCAAGGAAATTATGACTTTTAGCTTATTAAAATAAAACCTTTTGTGCATCAAAAGCTATCATAAGTGAAATAAAAAATCTCTCCCACAAAAACAAAAAAAAACTTTTGGATAAATGGAAATCAGGATTGGCAATATGCTTTTGAAGAAATGCTTAATCTCATCACTAATCAAAGAAATGCAAACTGGGAGACAATGGCATTTCATTTACAATGTGTGGGCAGCCTTTGTAGTGCTGACCTTGAGAAGAATGCCAAGAAAGAGCACACAGTCAGGCAGCTGATGGCCACACTGTCCCAGGGCAGCAGAAAGAGTGCAGCCATCAAGATAACTGGTTTATCTTCCAAGGGAGCCAGGTTTGATCCCTAGCACCCACAGAGTGGCTCACAACAGTGTGTAGCTCCAAGCCCAGAAGATTTTATGATCTTGTCTGATCTCCATGAGAACTGCACGCAGGTGGCACACAAACATGCAGGCAAAATACTCATATCCCATACACATAAAACAAAAATAAATACAATGTTTTTAAAAAGAAAGGAAGAGCACACTCTCTGCTGGTGAGTACTTCACCTTTGCAGATCAATAGGGCAATCACTAGCAGGGACAGTGTGCTCTAACAGCTCCAGTCCTTGGTGTTTGATTCTGATCAGTTTTCTGGTACATGTGACATGCTCAAGAATGATCATTGCAGCAATTTTTGTTGTGCTAGAGAAAAAAATTGCAAACAATTCAAATGCTCATTTAGAGAAAATTGGATAAATAAATTGTAGTATAGACATACAAAGGACTTTATGCAGCAACCAGAATAAATGAATTAAAGCTGCAATTGCCAGCATAAATAAGCCTCAAAATCATTAGTTTAAGCCAAAAGAACAGTTGCAAAATATATACAATATATTACCAGCATAAAAATAAAATGTATAAAATAGCACTATTTAATACTCACGATATATATTTATATAAATATTCTACTAATAATATCAAAACACACATAGAAATGAAAAGGACAGACTCAAGATAGAGCATGTGAGATATATAAAATAGGCCACTTCTGTGGAATATCAATGGATATGTAAGTAGGCACATAGGCCATAAGGGATGGATAGATAGATGATAGATAAATAGACAGACAGACAGATAGATAGATGATAGATATAGATAGATAATAGATAGATAAATAGATAGATGATAGATAGATTGATTATAAATGATAGATTAGAGATAGATAGTCTTGTTCTTAATTCCTGGCTGGCTTTTTGTCTGCGGGTTAGAGAGTAAAGACGTTACGCAAGGGAGAAAACACAGACACGTGGTGATCCCACGTGGGTGCACTTTTAATGGGGGAGGGGTAACAACAAACAGGAAAAGGTGTGCAGAGACAACAGGAGAGGTGGGGAAAAAGGGGAAGGGGAGAGCGCTTGGCGGCTCTCACTTTTTAACGGGGAATACAAAGGCTTCTGGGAATATGTCCGTGTCCAGGAGAATGCTGGGAACTGTAGTTCCGCAAAGGAACAACAGATAGATAGATAGATAGATAGATAGATAGATAGATAGATAGATAGATAGATAGATAGATAGATGATAGATAGAGATAGATGATAGTAGATAGATGATAGATAAATAGATAGATAGAT
>NC_022020.1:8345392-8356112 GCF_000317375.1 Microtus ochrogaster
CACACACACCGCTGGCTCCCACCAAGACAGGGATGCTGGGTGGAGAATTCCAAGCTGCTCTCCTCCCAGGAGCACCGTCTCCGCACTCAGTCCCATCAGTGCTGAGGGCGGGGTGGAGGGGTCTAGAGAGTAAATTTTACTTATATGCCTTCACCTAACCACAATCTTGTCTATAATTCCTAAAATTTAAATAATCAGGCATAACACATTCCTAAGACCACTATTTTCTGGCCCAGTAAATTGTTCACCGAGAGACATCCACTTTAGGAAACTACCAACCGTTTACCTCTAGGAAGCAAAAGCTTTTATTTTTTTTCCTCTTAGCAAAAATTGCTGTTATTTGCAATGCTGTTGTGAGCTTCAGCATCTTTCATCACCAGCCTTCCCCATTTCTATGTTTCTCTGTGTTATCTTGCATCTCCTCCCTCATTCGCCACTTCCAGTGAGTGGTCAAGTCTTCTCATGTGAGCTCTAAGCTTTCTGTCACCCAGGCTAGCTCAGTCTAACCTGGGCTGCCCTCGCCCCCTTTCTGAGGCATCCTGTAAACCAGTATCTGATAGAGAGTTAGTAGAGCCTAGGGGATTCCCCATTTCCACCAGGAAACACAAATCATACACAAACATATAAAGAGAGAGCTTGAATCCTGTACTTTAGTGTTCAAGGGATGCCTCAGCTGTCCGGTTGGGCTTATACCACACTATGCACCAACACTACTGAATGTCATTCTCAAACATCCCATACCGTTTTCTGTCTCTGAACACTTACGTTAAGAGTTCCATCTACTCATAGGAAAAAAAAAAATCTTAAATTTTATGCAGAAACACAAAAGACCAAGGGTGGAGGTGGTGCATACCTTTGATTCCAACACCTGGGAGGCAGAGGCAGGTGGATCTCTGTGAGTTTGAGGCCAGCCTGATCTATAAGAGCAAGTTCCAGGACAGGCTCCCAAGCCACAGAGAAACCCTGTCTCGACAAAACAAAAAACAAAACAAAACAAAACAAAACAAAACAAACCAAACAAAAAGAGTCCAAGGGTTGCCAAAGCAAGCCTGAGAAGACAGAACACTGCTGGAGCTCTCAGCACACCTTATTTCAAGTTATACTGGAGCGATAGTAACAAAAGCAATCTGGTACTAGCCCGCATACAGACACATAACAACTATCTGGTACTAGCCCGCATACAGACACACAGATCAATAGACTGGGATAGAGGACCCAGGTGTAAAGTCATGGAACTAAGGCTATCTGAGTTTTGACTAAGATACTGAAAGGAAAGCAATGGAGAAAAGATAGTGTTCTCAATAAATGGTGCTGGGAAACCTAGGTATTAACATGTAAAGGAATGGAGCAAAATCCCTATATCTCATCCTATATAAAATTCACCTCCGAATGCATCAAAGACCTCAACATAAGACCGATTCTCTGAACCCGCTAGAAGAAAAAGTTGGGCATATGCTTCAATGTCGGCACAAGGTCTTCTGAAAGGACTCCGTGTGGAGCAGGAAATAAAACCAACAAATGGGATCCCATGAACCTAAAATTCTTCTCCACAACAAAGAAAACTGTCAACCGAGCAAAGAAGCAGCCTACAAACTGGGAGACAATAGTCATCAGCTATAATTCTATGAGAGGATCAATAACTAGAATATACAAAGAAACAAGATTTTTTTAGACTAAACTCCAAGAAAACAATCTAATAAACACCGGCAGGTAGAACTAAGCAGACTTCTCAAAAGGAGAAACGCAAGTGGCTAGGAAATGCTTTGAAAAGCGTTCACTATCCTTTCCTATCAGGGAAATGAAGATCATAACGACTTAAAATTCCAGTTCACACCAGTCAGAATTACTATCATCAAGGCTACAAAGGACAACAAAGGCTTTGTGGATGTGGGTATATGGAACCCTACTATATTATACACTACTGGCGGAAGTGTAAACTGGTGCAGCCATTTTGGAGACCAGCCTGAAGGTTTCTCAAAAAAACTAGAAATAGAATTACCACATGACCAGGCCAAACAACTGTTGCCACACATCCCAAGAAATTTATATCCATGAAAGAGATGCTTCACATCCAGGTTTATTGAAGTTCCATTTCTAGGGAGTAATGTCTTAGTTAGGGTTTGCGCTGATGTGGAAAGAAGAAAACATCATAAAAAACAACTTGGGGAATTGTTTAGTTCATCTACACTTCCAGTGCTGAGGGAAGAGAGGGAGGAACTCAAACAAGGTGAAATGTGGAGGCAGGAAGTAAAGCAGAAGCCATGGAGCGGTTCTGCTCCTACTGGCCTGCTCTGCATGGTTTTCTCATCCCACTCTACTAGATAATCCGGGACCCAGGGGGCTACTGTCTCCTGTGGATGGGTCCCTCCATGTCAGTCACTAATTAAGAGTGTCCATAGGCTTCTTCCACAGACAACCTGGTGTCATGTTTTCTCTACTGAGTGTCCCTCTTCCTAGATGCCTGCAGCCTGTGTCGAGTTGACATAAAAACTAACTGAGGGATGGAGTCAAGTCATAAATAGATGATTAAAATATGATTTATATACACATGTATATATTCAGTTATAAATATGGTTTATATACACACGTATATATTCAGGTATAAAATATGGTTTATATACACACGTATATATTCAGGTATAAAATATGGTTTATATACACACCTATATATTCAGGTATAAATATGATTTATATACACAAGTATATATTCAGGTATAAAATATGATTTATATACACAAGTATATATTCAGGTATAAAAATAAACTTCCGAAATTCCAGCTTGATTGCTCTCTATCTTCCGCTCAAGGTGTGGAGTATCTTCAGCATAGCAAACTATGTTTCATGGATGAAACTAGAAAAGCAAAATTAAACCTCTGGAGATAACTCAGCCCAGGAAAGACTAGTGCTATATGTTGTCTCTCGGATGCCTTCCCCAGCATAGGTTTGTGTGTTTAACTTGGAGTATCTTCAGAAGCCAACTTGCTAAAACAGGGACAGTGGTTCAGAGACAAACATGAAGATTGACAGCACCAATTCTGGAGGGAGGGATGCTCGAACAGGCAGAAGAGTGTGGGAATGTAGGAGATGAGGGTAATATAGGGCTTAGCCAAAACAAAAGGGTGTGCGAACATGCCACATAAAAATCTACTACCTGGTAAGCCAATTGAAAAACATAAAAGGGAGTTTGAAAGCAGATTATCCCACAAGGCTAGACAATGCCAATCCTAGAAGTAATAGGTTACTAAACAAAAACCCAACAGAAGGTGTGAGCTACGTCATAGGAACTGTTGTCAAGAAGGTTCTAGACACCATCCCAGCATATAAGCTCTTGTATTTCCGGCTCATTGCCTGCCAGAACTAGGCAATAAGACCCTACTGCTGAAGATACTTCACACCTTGAGAGGAAGATATAGAGCAATCAAGCTAGAAAAAAGCTGGCAGCATCCTCCCTCTCCATCCCTCCTTTCTTCCTCCCTCCCTTCCTCCTCCCCTGCTGCAGGAAGAATAACCGTATCAGTGCTGTTACTCAGCCAACAACTTTATGATCTATGATACCAGCCTTCCAGGTGAAATGTGCCCACTGCCACAACATTGGCACAATTGTTATGGAGATGACCATGGCTCCACGACTGGCTGTAAAGCCTGTACCACAGGAGGGAATCCATGATTAATATAAATACCCAGTTAAAAAACCCATGACTTCAGCACAAGGAAAGAATCTACCACTGCTACTTGGTTAAACTGGCATAGCATCACTCACTTTCTAAATATCCATGTGATGTGGGAATGATTTCTTATTAATAAAAAAACTGCCTAGGCCCATTTCATAGGCCAGCCCTTAGGTAGGCGGAGAAAACAGAACAGGATGCTGGGAGAAAGAAGCTGAGCAGTGAGTCGCCATGGTTCTCCAACTCCAGGCAGATGCAGGTTAAGATCATTCCTGGTAAGCCAGCTTGTGGACTACACAGAATAATAGAAATGGGTTAGATCAATATGTAAGAGCTAGCCAATAAGAAGCTGGAACTATTGGGGCCAGGCAGTGTTTAAAAGAATACAGTTTCCGTGTAATTATTTCGGGGCATAAGCTAAGCTAACAATGCGGGCGGCAGGGTGCTAGGGACGCAGCTCCGCAGCTCTTATTTCAACATCCATGTCTATACAGCGAAAGGCTAATAGCAGTCTTAATCAGAAAACCCCCTTGTTGCAGAGAATAGAGGTGAATTCAGAGACCCATGACTGCACAAGATGCTGAAAATGCAGGACAGTTGAGGGCTCATCCCTAAGCAAGACATTTATGCTACCCTTAGGGTCAGGGAACATTGCAGAAGAGAACATGGAAAGAATGGCTGAGAAACAGAGCGAAGTCCCACAAGATGCCATCTTTGATGTATGCTCTGCTAGGGTGGTCAGGAACTCACAGCAGCTGTGCTTGGGCTTTGGACCTACACAAGACAGACCCACCCACTAGTCAGCTGTGAACGGGGGAGCGGCTCACAGGACCTACAACCTGTTGCTGAACAACTGGTAATTGACAGCTTCTGGTGAGTCCACCAGGCTCTAACGTGTTCCAAGACTCACCATCACAGACAACCCTGGTTCAACTCTAAGAGGCACGAAACAAAACAAAACTTCAAGCGCATGATGAGGAGATTTGTAAGGAAGAAGGGGCCCTGGAAGTGGTGAGAGAACAGTGAGAGAGATAGAGAGTAACCATATTGCAGTACGTACATATGAAACTGTCAAAGAACAAAAATTATTATTAATAATAAAATAGTTCCTTCTACTTTCTCTTTTCCCTCCCTATTTAGGGAGATTTAATTCAGCCAAAAGTCAGGCTCAAGGGCTGCCCAGTCTACTATGCCTTCTCTAAGACAAACAAAAGCAAACACTGCCTCCTTTTTGGCAGCACTTCACCTCTCTGTGTGGCTAGATGGGGGATTTCCAAGGGTCAGGTGTCAGTGTGATAGGCTGTGTCTGACATAGCACCTACACTGTAGGTGCCCAACAATGACCAAATGGATGCACACAGATGTGCATTTGTAAACATTCCATGGCATCTTTAACCACAGGTACTGTTATAATCCAAAGCTTGACAAAGATACAAATTCAACCCTGAACTAAGAGTCCCTCAATCTTGTGTAAATTACTGGATGAATGGGTAATCAGTGGGTGGGCTTCCCAGTGATCACTCTGTAAGGGATGAGAGCTCATAAGCCACTACCCATTACTGCCAGTTGCTCTATATTCTCACCAGTGTCTTCCTGCAAGTTCTTCGGAGTATACTTGTAAGTCCTAGGAGTAACAAACGTAATTCTAAGTACAGTTCTGGAGGGAAGACACAAATTCAGGAGTGTGTCTACATATATGCAATGAGTGGCATTTCACAGAGCTGTGGACACTGCGAATCGCAAAGCTGGCATCCTCCTCTCCTTTCACCGCTGAACCTTTGTGCCTGACTTGATGCTTCCTTTGTATTAATTGAGAGCAGCCCTTAGTGCACCACAGCCATTTGATTAAAGAAGAAAAACACATGTCCCTCAACCTCCCTTCTTAGGACTAGGAATGCGTTTCTCTGCAATAGCTGCTGTCAGTTATTAATTCACACTTTCTTGAAAAATTCTACCTTTCATTTATTATTTTTAAATTAACCCAAATATTTTTGACAGTGAGTTCTGAAAAGCCAAACAATAAAGTTGAACATAAAAAATGTGTTTGTGTTACTTAATTTTTTATTGAAAGGAGTTGGGGAAACATGTGCCAACAGAAATTGATCATGAAATCAACGCGTCCTCTGTGCCCTTCACAAACTCTCCTCCCAAAGGAGGCTTCACCGCGATGGGCCTACCAGAGCCTCTAGCACCCTCTTGCTTCCATCTGTCTAGCTGATAAAAATGACTCTGCAAAAACAGAACTCAATTTCTAAAAATGTCAATCAACTGATATTACTTTCAATGTAATATTTTCACTCACACAGCATTAAAAATATATATGCACTAAACCCTCAGTCAGCTTGAACAGAAGCTAACAAAGTTTATCTCCATTTCATAAGAGTGAGTCAATTTATGGGCCTTTGTTGTGTCTAGAGGCAAGATTTTTCTCTTGGGTTATCACAATACTGTGGGTGTCAATCACAGAGGCACACTCAGAGGGCCAAGAGACTATCAGATGAGCTCCATCAACGGCCTGAATTTTGGCTTGTATCTGTAAGTGATTTCCTGAGCTGGGTCATCAATCACAAAGTCATCTGCATGGAGAGCATACTTCATTATTGTTCTATGGGGCTCCAATTAAGGAGGACATGACAAACAGTTATCAAGTTGACAGCTCATCCAAGTATTCAGCAATTACGGCAAACCATGGTCATGAGTGGAACATGGGCCTCTCTGTCTCCTTCTCAAGTGCAGGTTGCCTGGAGTGAAAGAGTCCCTTCAATCAGCACTGTTTTCTTGTGAAATAATAATGAGCCCCCAAACCTATGTACAATGCAAAATCTTCAAAAATATACATTGATTTCAAATTCCTCAGCCCATGTAGATTGTTCTACCCTAATACAACAATTCCCCATGAAAAGAGGATTATTACATGTCTGGGGGATTGCTCAGTCAGTAAAGTGCATATTGTACAAGAGTGAGGACGTGAGTTCGAGCCCCATGTCAAACAGTGGAGCATTGTGGCACAATCTCGAGTAGTGAGCAGGCAAAGATGGCTGGATCCTTGGGACTCATTGGACAGCCGGTGTGCTCCATGTTCAGTGAGAGATGCTGTATCACGTAACAGGGTGCGCAGCAAGACTGGCCTCTGGCTTCCGCAGGGACACATGCACATGCACCTGCACACATATGAATACATGCAAGCACGCATGCACATGCACCTGCAACAACAAAAATATAATTACATGTTTTATTCATTCACACGTTTCCTGAGGAAACGTGGTAAGCTCTGATGAGATTTTAGATCCAAGCTTAGAAAAGTCATCAAGTTTAAGCATGGTCTTAGTAGGGGCACAAGTCATGGACTTGACTTTCAAATTTATGCAAATGTGCTCAGTTCCTGTCACATCTAGGGCCCCAAGCCACTGCACAGGAGTGACAGGGGCCTTTGAATCTTTGGGGAGAGCAGCATAGTTGCTTTTAAGCTGCCTTTGATCAACTTAGGTGATTTGACTCCCACTAATAACTCAGAAGAGCTGTTAGGGAAATTGGACGGTATTTATCGTTATAATTTGTTGTGCTCTGTAACTCTAGGAAACGACATCGTGGTAAATATATTGAAATGTCAGGGTTATCACTTGCCACACAAAGTTGGTTTTATTTTCCCCCTACTGAACAAATGCCAGCGGCTCGGCCTGCTGAGCCCAGGCTTATGTGAACTAGTGATCCAGGCAGCCTTTGGCAGTTCTGAGTGGCCATTTGGCCCACCCCAGCGTATGCTGCACAGATTCCCTGGGATGGTCTCCAACTTCTGGGTAGTGGGAGACTTTCAGTGCTGCTGAGGCCCCTTGTCATGCTGCAGCAGCAGCCTGCTTCCAAAGAAGCTGGCTCCTCGGACTGTTCCAGGAGGGAAATGAATACTGTCTTGGCAGCCCTGCAGATCCATCCACTCCCCACGGCCGCAGGAACTTCTACAAAGAGCTAGGAGCACTGGTTTGGAATCTTCCTCAAGAACAACACTGAGGAAATCTGCCCTGGAAGTTGGGGCTGACTTCTCTGGCTAGTTCTACGGAGCAGCCAGATGTCATTTCTCTGCATGCTGAAAGAGTGTGCATGCAAGGAATACAGTTCCGAAGACAATGACCAAGAAATGGCAGCTCAGACAGTCCGAGTTTCTATCACCCACAGAACTTCACTCCTATAGGTTCAAATCTATCTTTGTTGGAAAACAGTGATAGGCTTAAATGCCAAGCTGCTGTTCTCGATGATCTCACATTCTTTAGTAAAAGCAGTAAACAGAGCATTACAGTACAACTTTGCAAGCGTGCTTTGGCTGAGTGAGAGGCGCCTGTGAGATGCTCGTTTTCCGAAAGTGTGAGCGGGCAGAATGAAAGGAAGCCGGTCAACTAGCCAAAGCAAGAGACTTGGCCCAGCTCGAGGCTCCTCCCATCAACCAGAGCTCAGCCCTCAGGGCCTCCGTTGTCCAGGTTTGCTGTATCATTCCAACTGTGTTGTGAGGAATATGTTATTTTATTAATCAATTTCCATCATTTTGCTCTTAATTTGCTCATTTCACTTTGCTTTAATCTCATGCTATATTATAAAAAGCAGAACCACATCTCTAAGGTCAGTCTCACAGGCTCTTGGAGTAACCATTGTTATTAGATTTTATGCTGTCATTGGATTGTTTAAGTATAAATAAACATATTTGTATCTCATAAACTACTTTGCACCAAAGATGTGTGCTAGAAACATTCAATGTTTGCTCTTTGTTGCATCCAGCTATGAAGACATCTCATAGCAATGTACAGAAAGTAAACATTTCTTTGCACAGTTTCATTGTACTCCATCCTATCATTAAAAGGCGGTTGATTAGTCTAAACCCCTGTTAGTGTAAGCAGTGGGTTTTTATCTGTTTTAAGATTGCAAGTCTTTCTATGGTGAGCAGCTTTGTGTGTTTGCTTTGATGTTTTTCACAGTTTCTCTTTGGAGCAGACTCCTAGGCTAGGGATCACTTGCCACTGAATATGTCTTCACATCCACTGACTGACAAGCCCCTCTGAAGGACTCTCATGGATACCATTCAGCTACGTCCTGAGCAACTCCTCCATGAGGCTCACACAGCTTTCCTTACCACCAGCAATATATGAGAATACCCATCATTCGAGGCTCACCAATGTCTGGATTTTTGCCAATATGATAGCAGCCCCCCAGGTCCTGGTTATTAAAACCAACTTCCTATGTCAGGAAGAAAAGCAGTTTCTCTCACATAAGCGCTCTCATCAGAGAGAAGCTCACTGGTATCATCACCAAACACCATGTCTCCTTTCATCCAAAAAACACCGTTTCCCTGGAAATGAAGAGAAGAAGATGTCCCTCTTCTGAGGTTACACACTGAGAGGACTTGTGTGGCAAAAGGAGTTGTTAATAGTTCCCTTTTTATCCCACATAAGTTCACTGTCTGCCACAAATCCTCCGCATGGTACAGAAGTGCTTGCGGGCAGTGTGTACAGCTGAACGATGGCCTAGAAACTCGTCTTGCTTTCCTCTGGTGTGTTAGGTGTCAAACACAGAATTTGCTCATGCTAGAGAAACATCCCATCACTGATGTCACCCAAAGTCTCCTGGTTCCCCAGTGACCACCTCCTGGCCTTTTGCTCCAAATGAGCTGATTCATCTTTTTATTGACAGGTGTCCGTGGGTCTGTTTACTCTTCCCACAAGCCTGGAGTATATACTTGAAAGCCTTCATTTCGTGTCCATAAAAATTACAACCATTGTTCACCCCATCTGTTGTTTTCCTCACTGTTTAATGGCTTTCTGGTATCCAAGCAAACCACCTTTAGCCTTTCCCATAAGAATGATGGGTTGCACACTTCTGTGGCTTAGTCTCTTGTTGTGCAGTTTGATATCAACCATGATGTTTAGGTAATGTTGACAAAGGTGACCAAACAGCTCTGAGTGGCATCTGGGGCTGAGCAGCCCAGATGACAGCTTGCTCTGGAAGTCATAGTCAGATGAGGGCCACATTACCTATTCCAGGAAGTATGCTAATTTTCCTGATGTGGTATTCCATTATTCTTTTCCTTGTCAGCAAATCAATTAGCAAGCTAGATCAAGACAAAAAACTCGCAGCTGTGGATATATTGCTCTGGTTCTAGGAAAGAAACAGACCTCTGTCTTCCTTCAGCTAGCACTGCTACCAAGAACAATGCTGCTGTGACAGGGTGACTCAGTCACTTCTTGGGACGGAGCTGTTTGTTGCATGCTCTCCTAGTTCACTTCTGTTGCTGTGATAAAATGCTGACCAAAATCAACTTGGGCAGGAAAGGGTTTATTTGGTTTACACCTCCAGGTTACAGTCCATCACTGAAGGAAGCCAGGGAATAAACCTAAACAGAAGCAAAGGCAGGGACATAGAGGAAAGTTGCTTACTGTCAAGTTCCTTGTGGCTTGTTCAGCCTTATTCTTATAGAGCCCAGCACCACCTGCCCAGGGGTGGCACCACCCATAGTAGGCTGGGCCCTTCAGATAATAAGCAGTTAAGAAGTGTCCCACAGGCGTGTCCTCAGGCCATTCTGATGGAAGTAATTCCTCAATTGAGATTCCCTCCTCCTAAATATAGTTTTATATCAGTTGACCAAACTCACTGGCCATGTCACCACAGACCACAGGGTGGGAGTCTTCACAGCTCATTTCATCTTCAGTCACCCTTGGCTGTAGCACAAAGACACAAAAGACAGAACAATGGTCACTGTGAACTTCCTGCTTTAAAACATCTCACTTAAGGAGACCACTTAGACCAAAAGGCAATTGTATAATCGTTAAACAATAATAAAGAATAATGCACAAATTTTTGTCTCACCACTTTCTATACCTCCATCTATTATTTATAAGAAAAACTACTTTTCTTAATTTAAAATAGGTTTACACTACAAGGATAATTCTGATACTAAGAACACATACTGCCCTTCCAGAAGAACTGAATTTGGTCCTAGCACCCATGATAGGTGGCTCACAATTGCCTGTAACTTCCATTTTAGGGGGTCCAAACTCTCTGGCCTCTCCAAA
>NC_022020.1:8356212-8359764 GCF_000317375.1 Microtus ochrogaster
CACACACACACACACACACACACACACACAATTTAAAAATAAATCTTTTTTTGAAGTCTTCAAGACAACAAGATGCAAACCCATGAAACTATAGCCATCTGGTTGGCAAAATAGAAAGCCCCTTCAATGGTAGTCTGAGGAAAACTGGGTATGGAAGAGAAGGAAATTAGATCCCTAACTCTTACCCTGAACAAAACCCAACCCCAAATGCATGAAAGACCTCAGTGTAAGACCTGCACCTCTGAAACTTTTAGAGAAAGTCATGAAGAAAACCCTTCAAGATGCAGTATCGTTAAGGTCTTTCTGAATAGGACCCAGTCATTCAGAAAGTAAGGAAATAACTGACAAGGAGGACCTCATGAAATTCACACGTTTTAGAAATAGCAAAGGAGATGGTTAATTGAGCGAAGCAACAGCCCATAGACTGGGAGAAAGTCTTTAATGGCTATACATATAACAAAATATTTTCATTTAGAACATGCAAATACCTCAAAAACTAAACAAGAAATCATGCAACCCAATCAATATATGGACCAACGAAATAAGCAGAAAATTATCAAGAGAAGAAATACAAATGGGCAATAAACACAGAAGAAAATGTACAATTTCATTCAGCATCAAATAGATACAAATCAAAACTATACCGAGATTCTGTATCACAGCAGTCAGAATGAAGGTCATTAAGAAAACAAGTTAAAGCAAAATGCTAGTGAGAATTTAGATGAACATGAACCTTTCCACACTGCAGTCTAATCTAGCTGCTATGGATATTAGTGTGGGGTTCCTCCAAGACTGACAACAGACCTGTATATGAGCCAGTTGTACCACTCCTGAGTATTCACCTAATGGGCTCCAAGTCAACATATCACAGAGATAACACATCAGTGTTTATTATAGCACCTTTCCCAATGGACAACCTAGGTGTCCAACAACACTGTAATGGAAAAATGAGAATTTTTAAGCTATAAAGAAGTTATGTCATTTGCAAGAAAATACATGAAGCTTGAGGTAACCATAGTCAAAGAAATAAGCCAGACTAAGAAGCATACATATCATGATTGCTCTCATTTGGGGGCAGGTGGTTTCTAGACTTTGCATAGACATATAAAACAATGCATGTACATTTGACATGAAAATTAAGACTATCGATGGGGACAGCAGTACTAATGATAGGGAAGGGAGTCTGAGCAGGAATATATTCAATATGCACTATATAGTTGAAATAAAACAAAAATAATAAATGAATTAAAAATGTCCACAAGCCTCAATTGTAGAACACTTGCCTAGCATGTGTAAGGCCCTGGATCCAATCCCTAACAACACAAAATTCTTAATTAATTAGAAAGCCTCTAGAGTTAGACAGTGCACCTCGTGTATGTCTAATTGTGTGCAACTCCAGAAACTTAGCATCTAAACTCTATGACAATAGGGTTATCCCTGGTCACTTCTCCAGCTGCATACAAAAGCAACTTCCCTTTGAAAGACGCAACTATGAGGCCTTACATATGAGTCTCACCCTTGAGGAAAAACAAAATCAAATGCACACAAAAGAAATATTGGGTTTACACTGTGATTGCGAGGCAGGAGAAACCCTGTGGCTGACGTTCAGAGTCCTCTCCTCACAGAACCACACCGTTCATTATACACACATAGAAAATGCTGCTCCGATCTCTGGAACTGCTGGGTACAGAGGACCTGGCACTTATGTTCTTGGATAAGAACTAAAAGTTGTATAAAGTGTGTGTAGAATGGATGTTCATTGGAAGGACCTCCGCCAGAGAAAATTGTTCTCTTATTTATCACATTCTGGTGCTCCAAAATCCAAGTTCAATATGAATTTGAGAATAGGAAATTCCAAGATGGTGCCATCAACTGTGTCAGAGATAGCAGATATCTGTTTGACATTCACTTCAGAATTGTAGCTGCCTCAGAGATGTTTGGTTTTCATGTATTCTCAGCAAAATGTAAAATCCTGCAGACACCTAGAAAATTAAAAATATCATCATCTTGTTCACGTCTGAAGAGAATATTCTTTGGCTTAGATGTGGGCTGTCCAGTTTGATTTGACACTTGACATCAGAGGATAAACTGTGGTGTGGCTTAGACCATGAGGGAAGAGACCCACTTCTGAGCTCAGCCCAGCTAAAGTGAAATTGAATAGACTTTTATCCAACAAAGTTCCCATCAAAACAGCCAGCATGAGAGCCTTCCTCAAAATCTCAAATGTAGCTATAAGAATGAACAACCAGCCTCAGTTTCTGGGTCAGTATCAAAATCTACCTACAAATATGTAGTCTCCTTGTACCAGATGAGACACTGCTTATCCCAATTCAATGGTTTTAACAACTAATTTCTCCTCAGATATAAGGAAAGAACCAAACATACTTTTTCTACTCTAAACAAAAATAATTAGAAATTGGCTCTTCTTCTCTTTTAACAGCTGTTCTCAACTCTATTTTAATTCAAATTAGAATCATACTGCCATTATGATGAATTAGCAATACTCAATAAAATGTGTATTTGAACATTATTTTATATAATCCCCTTCAGACCAGACATCCTAACAGAGCCATGACTATAAAATTCTGAGTTTGTGTAATCCCCTGCTCAGTACCTCTGAGGGTGTCATTAAACATCGACAGCTACCAAAGACTCACCCATTTGGAAAGTTTGATTGGCTGTGTTTTCGTTCATTTAGGGTGTTTTTTAGAATACCTACTAGTTTCAGGCACTGTGTTAGAAACTGGGGACAAATAAGATGTAGCCACTGACCTCAAGAAATGCAGAAGAGAGAGAAGTAAATGAATAATTCCAACACTGCAGTTTGTGGAGGGGCTAATACAGATGAGCAGAGAGGGCGCCAGAGAAAGGAGGGCCAAGTGAGAAATGCTACACAGAGGACAATGAATTTTATATTAAGCTTTGTTTAAAATATGAGAAATTATCAGACCGAGGAGAAGACTCAGTGGGTAAAGAGCTTGCTATGCAAGCATGAGGACTTGAGTTTGAATCTCCAGAACCCATGTAGAAACTGGGCACAGCAGAGATTATACATAACCAAGGCCAATGGTAGTGGGTAGGGTAGGCAGATTCTTGGGGCTCATTGTCCAGCCACCCTAACCTACTTGTAAGTTTCAGCTTCAGTGAGAGATCCTCTCTCAAAAGATAAAGTGGAGAGCAATAGAGAAAAATCTGACATTGGCCTCTGGCTTCCATATATATGTACATGTGCCAGAATTACGGTCATTAAGAAAACAAAGAACAGCCTTGGATATGGTTCAGCAGGTAAAGGCACCTAGCATCAAACCTGACCTGACAATGTGAATTCCATCCCCAAAACCCATGTGGTAGAAGGAAATAAACAACTCCCACAAGTGATCCTCTGACTTGCATGAGTGTGCCATGTACACCCCCCATACACACATGCTGTGCGCCCCCATATACACATGTTGTATATCCCCCATACATACATGCTGTGAGGCCCCCATATACGCATGCTGTGCACCCCCATACACACATGCTGTGTGGTCCCCCATAGACACATGTTGTATA
>NC_022020.1:8359864-8377001 GCF_000317375.1 Microtus ochrogaster
GCATGCTGTGCACCCCCATACACACATGCTGTGTGGTCCCCCATAGACACATGTTGTATATTCCCCATTACACACATGCTGTGCACCCCCATACACACATGCTGTGCGCCCCCATACACACATGTTGTATATCCCCCATACACACAAACATATATACGTAAATGTAATGACGACATATAACAAACAATGTTGGTGAAGTTGTATATACTACTCCAAACATGACTGTGAACACACACCAGCACACCTGGGTGTACACATGTACACACACAATGAAATATGAGCAGTAATTGAAGAAAAGCCATTTTTGCAGAGGACTCTACATGTGAACATGAAGAGACTGTAAAGAACACACAGTGCATGTAAATGATGCCATGTGTCAAGTTCAGGGAGGGATGTGCTGGGACCTGAGGTCAGAAATACAAACGAAGAAGGTCATAAAGAATGCGGAGGAGGAACTTCCTTGAGGGCGTACCCAAAGACTTCAGCTAAGACACCAGCAAGACCAGATAAGTCTTTGGAAAGTATTCCTGTTAGACTGAGGACTGAGTTGGACGGGGTCAGAGAGAAGCAAGACTGGACACAGAGAATTCAACTAGCAGCTTCCGCATTGGTCCCAGTTGAGTTCATAAGGGTGTGCAGCAGACACTGGAGATGACAGAGGCTCCCGACAGAGGCCTAATGGGTAGTGTGGGCTGCACTCACTGATTTACATCAGGGCATGAGGAGAGAGGAAAGAGGACGCAACTCCCTTGTTTCTCAGGACCCTGAGATCTAGGAAATATTGTCACTTACATTCCTGACGAGAAAGCATCCCTTTAGATATCAGAAGCTCACTGTTGAGGTCAATGAACTTGAACAAACTATGGCGTGAATTGAAGTGAAAGTGGACACCGGAAGGCTAAGGATCAAAAGCATGTCACTTCACCATCAACCAGGTAGATAACGGTGTTATTAATCAAAATAATGTCTGGAGAAAAGAGGCGGTCCCTGGGAAAGAAGGAACACTGACTATCATGAATTTCACTTTGAATAACTTTCCGGTTGAGAGGAATCTTATGTTCAGGTGAAGATGCCCATAAGAAGCTTATGAGTAGATCAATGGCTTAGGGAGAATTTTAGGACAGAGATGTGTGAGATCGGGCATCAGTGATGGTTAAAGTCACAAACAGCTGAAGCATTACAGCTAATATTTAGAAGCATATCAAACTGGACAAAGGAACATGCCTTTGATTGGTAGGGCTCACCGTACCTCATCACCATCTGCTAGGGCACTACTCTCACTCGGCTGACCCTCAGTGGAGCTACTGCTGCTGTTGTTCATAATGCTCGCCCTGCTCGCGGGTGAGAGTGCCAGGTCTCCATGCTGCCTGAGGGCTGCACACATGATGGTCATGCCTGGGATGCTGGCATCAGGGTAGTGTATCACAGCCTGGAGCTGGAGCAGGTCCTGTTCCCAGACTTGCTGCCTCTGAACAAAAAGATGTCCGAGATGACCAATGTTCAT
Source organism: Microtus ochrogaster (assembly GCF_000317375.1). Classification (NCBI taxonomy): domain Eukaryota; kingdom Metazoa; phylum Chordata; class Mammalia; order Rodentia; family Cricetidae; genus Microtus; species Microtus ochrogaster. Next base: position 8,361,369 of record NC_022020.1, read on the forward strand.
TTTCTGGATTGAGTGTCCAAGGAAGACGTCAGTGGTCCGTGCTACTGCAGCAGGCCACGTTGATGTTCATGACCTGGGCTGCTGCAGGCTGCAACAGGAAAGAAAGCTTTCTCAGTGGTGTCAATGACTGCAGCCTCATAACTGAGAATAAGAGACACCGAAGGCTTCTGTGACAACCTTTCCCCCTCACCCCCAACAAAAAAGAAACAGTCCAGACAGGAAGCTGTTGAAGAGAGTCCTTGGGAACTGTGGTGAAGATGCTGAAGTGTGGCTCTTCACAGCTTCTGGAGAGGCACAGGAGGGTGGCTAAGGACTCAGCCCTTTAAGGGGCTGGCCACCAGGAGTCTGGCAGTGCTCCAGTGAGTAGAAGGGCAACACAAGGTGGACTTGGATATTCAGAGGTGAGGGGTGCAAGGTGGGGGAGTGGACCTGGGAGGAATGGGACCCTAATATGATTGGGTGCATTATACAAAATTCCCAAATAATTAATAAAAAAATTATCTTAGGAAAAAAGAGAGATTCCATGGCATGTCTAGGTTTGTATCAAGTTGACAAAAACTGGCCAGCTCCGTGGCAAATTAAAGTGTTTCCTGTGACTCACTGAAAACTACCTTGAGGTAAGTTTTAAATGTGAATTAACTTGGCAAAAAGGGAACACAAGTATTCCAGGTGTGAGAAATAAGATATGTAAACTACCCGAGGCAGGGAAAATGCTGGCATATCCCATGATGAGAGAGAAAGCCAATAGGAAAGCAGAGACATGTGGAAACCTGGCTAATTATCGTCAAGATAGAAAGCCCCTTGTTTGGGAAAGCAGAAATATAGAATCCATACTACCTGAGGGTCAGGTCCATTATTTACAGCACGAAACTCAGTTCCTAGGGGAAGAACAAACACAAAACGCACAGATACATTCTGGAGACAATAAAATCAACACTGGTAACTTCTTTGAATTCCACTGACCTCCTCCAGTTTCAACTGCTGCCCTTCCCCCCCCCAGTCCCACAAAGGCATGCTCCTCACAGGAAGGTTGGGAACCAACCCCCAAGATAGACTTGACTATTGTAACTTGAAGGCGGTGTGATTTACCACAGAAAAATACACTGTTTTCACAAGCGCTTAATTGCCTTTTGTACTTGAGTCCCTTAAGGTTCAGGAATAAAAAAAATTACAATTATTTCCCTACTCAAATCCAGAAGGGGTGTGGACCTTCATTCTGGACCCTGTGGCCTCTTGATTTCTTTGTCACCAATATCTGACCTCTAATAGAACCCAACTATTAAATCATAAACTGTCACCTAGAGTCACTATCAAGAAAATCAAATCCCAAGACCGAAACTGTAGAATGTCAACCATAATTAGTACACGCTCCCATTCGTGTTGATTCTGAGAGCGCTTATAGCCATTTTCCCAGTAACTGTTCAAGTCTTCGCTGGGCTATGTACAACGAACACACTTGCACCGAAGCTCACAGCCTCGCTAAGCATCGACAGTAAGCTTATACGCCGTTGGCAGCTTTGAAATTTGTTTATGGATGAGGCAAAACATGATCTAAGATAATGTGTCATGCCCTCCAGTTTCTGGAAACTTCCACAAGGTCTTTTGTTTTAACTAATGTTTACAGAGAACACCATGTTAGCATCTTTGTCCTCATGATTCCACATAGAATAACTGCATCTCTCTTCCATGCTGCACCAACAGGCAATACTGGGGTCCAATACGGTCCCACAGACTAGTTCCAGAGAGCACCAAGTCCCAAAAGGCAGAGCATGTGAGTTGGCTGGTGCAAAAGTGTCACATCTGTGGCTGGGAAATAGCAGAACCTAATAAGATGCTTAAGATGAACCCTAAACCATGCCCTGAAGTATCGTGACGTCACTGTGCATTCTAATTGCTGTCTCAGAGCACCAGCGCAGCCTAAGTGCTGGTATTAGGCAAAGGTGCATTCTGTCAAATGGAGTTTGGCCCATAATTGAAAGTTCATTAAAAATTTACTTAATGGGATACAAAAAACACCTCAGAAGACACAAGGTGTGTTTGACTCTCCGTTGTCAGTGATGTCACACTGAGAAGCACCATGGTCTCCACAGGAAGAATGGATGTGAAGGCAAGAATCCAGAGAGCCTTCTTTCCTAGAGGCCCAAGCCCAAGGTTTCCTGACGTCATGATGTGCCAATCACACTCCGATGAGGCAGTGGCTGTCCCATTTCCCACTCCACAAATGTACCTAAGGATCTACAGCTTATGAATATTTCATCCGACTATGAACTTGAAAATAATCACTAGTCTCTGAATTATTGAACTGTTTTTTGCCAAAGTCTTAAATTATTTTTCCTGTGATAAAATCAAATGTATTCAGTGGGAAACAAGAGTCCAAAAAGGCAAACAGCAACGTGAGCCCTAACAACTGAGCCTCCCACTGTGCTGATTTTCTTTACGACGTAAGTGGTCCGCTTGGCTGAGAGCAGCAGAGACTTGGTCAATACTGTCGTTCCTGCCTCCAGTGCTTTTGACTCCAGGCATTCTCTCCTGAATTAACTTGACCACAGGCTCTTTCTCAGAGGGTATAATGAAGAAATTGGCCAAAGTTCCTGCAAGAGGCAAAAAGGTGATGTGAATTCTTCAAAGCTTACAAGTAAACTTTCAAAACTAGAAAGGTCGTGGTGAACAACCTCCCTTTAATATTTATAGGAATAAAGGGATCCAAATTTGGGAAGAAAAACATGAACAGTAGTAATATATCACTAACAGGTGTCCGGGGTGCCATGAAAATCTGTGGAATGAGGTAGGTGACATGTGTGTCCACATGAATATGTATATGTACAGGTATATTTATGTCATGTATATTTTACATGTGAACATGTGAACTAGTAGCAATATCACAGAGTTTGTGATATGATGGAAACTCACACGAGAATACCACATTTAATACTAGAGGAAGATGACACCAAAAAGAGGGGGAAAAGGAAAGTCAAAAATATTCCCATGATCGAGGAGCTGATGAATGGGAAAGCTCCAGAGAACCATAGAGTTTGTGTCGATATTCCAAAGCAAGAGTGTGCCAGCTGTCCTGAGAGTGATCTCCACAGTTCAAGCCCTGTTACTCATGCCTTGTGTCCCTCCTTCCCATCTGAGAGAGCAAGCCAGCCACGCTCTGCCAGACTACTGCTCCATGGACACAGCTCTAACATAACCAGGTTGCTGTAAGTGCCAAGTCTATGGAGACATTACAAAGCAGCAAAAAGCTAACGTAAGTGCCAAGGACTTTGACATGTTGCTTTCTTCCATAATCTCCTTTACACAGTGTGGTTGCCATCTACCTCTACCACAAAAATCTGCCTACCATGAGGATCCATGGAAAGCCAGATTTTATGTCGAGATATTGCTGAGCAGAACAACATGAACCATGGAAGAAGCAATAACACTCTTGGTAGGCACTCCATGTGCCCACCAAGGAGGATGAATTCTGATTTTCTACAGAAACAGTAGTAATCTATATTCTGTGGAACATAAAAGAAAATGGAGATGGGCAAGTGAGTGGGAGTAATTAACCTGTTGTGGACTAGGAACTTTGGAGAAAGGCAGAGTCATAGATCCAGACTCAAGGCTCCGCTTTATTCTTTACTACTTTGGCTAATGTATTGAGTCTCCAAGTACTCATATGAACCATTGAAATAGCTCCATGAATGCTGAGAAAGCGGACAAAAAATACTACAAAAAATTGTACTAATGCAGTACAGTTAGGCCTGGAATATGCAAAGTACTCAATAAATGTTAATAATTCTCTTTCTCTTTGAGTCATAAAAGTAGTACATAGAGAGATAGATAGATAGATAGATAGATAGATAGATAGATAGATAGATAGATAGATAGAGTTAGTTTGGGTTTTTATTGCTGTGAAAATGTATACGACCACAGCTGCTCTTATAAAGAAAACATTTCATTGAAGTGGCTCACTCACAGTTCAGAGGTTCAGTCACTATCATCATTGCAGGGAGCATGGTGGTGTGCAAGCAGGGGTGGTGCTGGAGCTGAGACTGCCACATCTTGCAGGCAGCAGGAAAACAACTGACACACTGGGCAGTATCCTGAGCGCAGGAAACCTCAAAGCCTGCTCCCACAGTGACACACTTCCTCCAACAAGACCGTACCCACTCCAACAAATCTACACCTCCTAATAGTGCCACTCCTTATGAGATTATGGGGTTACGGAATTATGAGGACTAAATACATTTAAACTGCCATGGATAGATGAATAGATCATGGATAGATGATAGATAAATACATAGACACAGAGGTAGTTATAGATAGATAAATACAAAGATTAGATATATAGATGATAGAGATAGATAGATAGATGATAGATAGATGGATGGATAGATAGATAGATAGATAGATAGATAGATAGATAGATAGATAGATAAAAATATAAAATAAATGTGTTATATGAAGTCTTGGAGGACCAAAAATGAAGATCTAATTATGTATGTTTGAGTATAACTACCAAAGGGGAAATGGTGCAAGAAGGCATAGTGCCTACTTGGAGTATCTTACAATAAGTTCAATTTATTTAAGCAAATAAAGTTACACCACCAAAGTTACACCATGAGGAGGAAGCAAAGGAAGAAAAAGAAGCACTTGAAAGAGGGCACAGAGGCCATGAGCTGAGCTTAGCATGACAAAAAGTCATTTATAACTCAAGTGAGGCACGTGGGACCACTCAGCACTTAGGTGGAGTTAGGGGTCAAGCTTCTACTGCACACCAAGAGTCAAGATCCTGCTTCCAAACAAAACTGTCTATGCTATGTTTGAATAAAAGAGGTAAGAATAAAATGAAAGAATGTTGTCTTATTAAGAAAGACTGCAATAGCATCAGGAGGTGTAAAACAAACTGCCTTGGCTTTATAATCATCTTCACCAAGGAGGGCGATCATCAAACAGCAAAGGGAAGAGTAAACACAATTAAGGCATCAAGACTAAGAGAGTGGAGATGATAGGAAAACTGTGTCTTGGCTCAGGTAATTGCCCTCAGGAGAAAGAATTTGCAAATACAGTTGGAGAGCCACTGTCGGTAATTCTTGAATAATCCCATGGAACCAGAGAGACCAACAAGCTGCAAATGGTTAAGAAACTGTAATTCTTAGGTTACAAACACTTTCTAATAAAACTGATGGTCAGCCAAAGTGCATAGATGGTGGCCGAGCACTTTGGAAGAAAAGCAATTGTCACAGGAACCAACATGGGCTCTCTACGATCATGTTCAGCCAAACCAGGCTCATTCCTTTCCTAACAAAGTGATTTCATGAGAAATTAGGAGTTTCTAGAGGCATACTACAAGACCTATGCAGGAAAACAGAAAGGACTGTTCTATCCTTAGCTTAGGGAAAAAAATAGACTAGAGGAAAATGTATTCGAGACAACCATGAAATGTTAAAATTACTGTTGGGTCTCACAGACTTCCGCTAGGATGCGTGAGGAAGCTCTCGGGTCACTCAAACTAGGAGCTGACAGCCTCTTTGTGAGTTTCTCAAGCATCTGTGCTACTGTGTGGAAGGAGGTGTCAGCGCACACTGTGATGTTCTGGCTAATTGTCCATCTTTCTAGTAGACTGTAGAACCCACTAGGCCAGGAGGAAGCTCCAGGTCTAACATCACACCTCACGCAGCAGGTGCCCTGCACCCCAGTCAGGGCAAGGCATGAGTGCATAGAGGAATTTTAAAAAGAAATATCAGAGATGGGGATTCTGAAATAGGAAATGTTGAGACTTCTTCAAGAGTAATAAATTCCTTCTTCTGAAAGTATTTGAGAAAAGCCTGAAAACTGGATGGTCATTTTGTACTCGACATGGCCCAACAGAATGACTTTTCAACTCCCTTTGAACTCTAACCACAAAGCTGCATCGCCTTTTATTATGAAAGGAAGTTGGTTATTAAGAAAAATGAAGATCCACTGCCTAGAAATACCAGAAGAAAAGTATCTATGCCTAACAATAATCTTTTTGAAATCTAGCTTATTGCTTGCTTATTTTCTTACGCCTTCATTCTTTTTGGTATTTCCCATCTTGCCCAGAAGAGGGCTTTCATAGAGACTGACAGTGGATAAATGTTCCTAAAGCAGCAATCCTATGGAAAACAAACTGTTACTTAGGTGAAAGAACAATTAGGATTCCAATCCAAAAATTCTGGGTCATGGGAAAAGCAAACAGTGCTGAAGGTCAGGGGGACATCACAAAAGTCACCAAGCTCTTCATGGGCAGATTTAAGTCAGAACATAGTCTAATGCAATTTCCAGCTCTCCGTTGCCCTAAGAATTCTACAAGAGACACACGGAGACAGAGAACCTCTTTTCTCAGGATTGGGAGAGTATTCCAGACACTAGAAACATCTTTGTGGTCAAAACCGAAAAGGTAGGCAATACCTTCAATATCCAGAGAGATTAAGGAATAAACCAATGGAAACAGCATGTAGAACAGGAGGAAAAGAAAGTCAGCTTCCACCCTACTCACTGGACACCTGTTACACTTCCCAAATTGTGGAAAGACAAAATAGTAATAACAATGTGTTTTAGATTTTGGTTTGAAAGTACAGCCTTCAGTGTGCTTAAAGGGCAGAGCAAGCAATAGTTCAGTGTCTGTGTTCTACAACTGGAATGAACGTAGATAAGTATATGGCAGTCCAAGAGAATGAACCTGGAATCTGCTTCTCCGTTTCCTCCACATCCACATTCTGAGAATATATACTTATATCTGCATATATGCATAATAACTTCAAGATGACAACAAACTTGGGAGTCCTATCCCCGCCCCCCCCCCGCGCTCTTTGTTGGTCTCCACAGATGTAAATAAGTCACCACAGAATCTTCAGCCCAACATGAGCTTGCATTCTGTGGCTACCATTCAGAGGAAGAGAATCAACAGAGGCATTTTCTAGCCATAACTCTAGAGTGGCAGGCACTCTTAATTTTTTTTGGTTGATGAAATGGCAATTATCCTGCCAAATTTATCATTTTAAAGGATATTTAGAAGGTACCCAGTGGCTGGACACCACTTTGATGTATTGTGAGGAACAATCCCACCATCAGAAAAATCACAACCAAATTTCACACATTCTGGTGACTGCTCCACTGTGGATATTCATTGTCCCATTGGCATTTGAACAAGAGAGAACAAGGCTTCCCAGAGGTAGTACCCACAATACTCAATAGACAGACTAGAGGTGAGCAGTGTTCCATCACAAGACACGGGGTGAAGGAAGGAGTGGAAGTCTGGCAGGCTATAGTGGTAGTCCTTGGAAGCCAGAGGTTTTGCACCCTGACATTTTTGATTTGGGCAGGGACAGAAGTGACTGATTTTTTCCACACTTATCACCCTTGTGGTCACCCTTATCCTGGGGTCTCTCTGATCCTCTGGAGAGAGCGCCGCCTCTCCCTCTTGACCCTTAATCCTCTGCAAGCCAAGAGACCTCACTTTCCAAAGCACAAATATCCCATCATGTCATTCCCCACCTTCATGTTTGCTCTGGAAGTGAAACCCAGACTTCTGAGTGCAGCCTGTAGACATGGCACACCCTGGCCCTTTGCCTTTCTGATGTGATTGCCTGCCACTCGCTACCCCAAACTCAAATGCAGTGGCAGACTTTCTCAACATGTTCTCTCACACTCTGACTCCTTGCACGTCTGATATTTATACACCCCTTTGCCTCAAATGGCTTCTTACTGGGAAAGATACAACCTACGCCTTGAGATACTTTGGGAAGGCCTTTTCTTAGACATCTATGAATCTATCCTTCCAGCTCTCATCATCTTCTGCACAAATACCTACCACATTAATCCTTGTAATGTATTGCCCTCTTCCTATACAACTTTCCTGCCCAGGAGAGAAAACACATCTCAGTGTTCCTAAGCTTATTTACCCTTCAGGATTACCCTTTGCCTGGAAATAAAAACAAAACAAAGCAAAGCAAAATAAAAGCCAATATCTCGGTGACTGGTGAGCAAATGGATGGGTCTTTCCCCATTACATTAAAGTTTGAAAACTTTGATGCTTTGGCATCTAATTGGGACTGATCACCACTTTATTTTTAACACAGAACTCATGTTTCATCTCTGTGCTTTCATTACACCTCTTATGTAGAAGAAGCTGCTGGCAGCTTCCCTGCCACCCAGATCCCCACCACCTGGCCAGCTTATGCCCCAAAATAACAACACACAAACTGTATTCTTTTAAAAACTGCCTGGTCCATTATATCTAGACTCTTCTTGTCTAACTCTCATATCTTGCTTAACCCATATTTGGTAATCTGTGTAGCGCCACGAGGTGGTGTCTTACCAGGAAAGATTCAGCATGTCTGACATGGCGGCTTGCTCCATCACATCTGACCAGAGAGGAGAGGCATGGCATCTGAGCTCACTTCCCTTCTTCCCAGCATTCTGGTCTGTCTACTCCACCCACCTAAGGGCTGGCCTATCAAATGGACCAACGCAGTTTCTTTATTAACCAACGAAATCAACAGATTGACATATGACCTTCCCACATCACTCTTATAGGCAGCCCTTGCCTATTAACTGTCTGTTGATTCAAGGTCATGGTCTCCAAAAACAAGGGACAGGCCTCTAAAGGCAATAGACGAGCCCCAAATCCTGAGTGGACTCAAGCATGGAAACTGAAGGATACAATTAGAAGACACATCCAGCTGTGTGTTCACTTTAGGGAATGTACTTTCAGCCCTCAAGTGCTGTCTTTTTTTCCTGGGATAAGCCAATGTGTGGAATTGCCATGGAGCTGCGCAGCTCATTGACTGTGCACTTATGGCCTTTTCTAATCCATCTGAAACCAAGGGTAGCTGTGTTTGGCCCATCCCCAAGAGCCCTGGCCCCTTCCTTGTTCATAAGGCCCAGGAAGAAGATCTAAAGCTGGAGACCATGTTTAATTCATGTTTCATCACATGAAATGGCCCAGAATTCCTCCATCATTCAAAGAATATACATGAGGGAAGGAAGAAAATATACATGAGATTCCTGTCATAAAATTAAATTCTAAAGTTAAATCTTCATCTCACCATTGTTTCACCGAATGTCAAAAACAGACACTGGTGGTTCTAAAGACAAAACAACTCCTGGAGAAGACAGACCTGATAATATGAAGTAATAGATACACACATGCGAACATGACACACACACCAAACATACACACAAGCATACATGCACATGTGCACACTGTGCACACAGATAAACGTGAATACACACAGATCCATATAGATAGATAGATAGATAGATAGATAGATAGATAGATAGATAGATAGATAGAAAGATACACACACATATATATGAAATGAAATACAATATGAGAAGACAATAAGCATTCGATTTCATGACCACGGGCTTGTGCTGATGCAAGTTAATTAACACAATATGGATTAAAGTACTTGTATTCTAAGTAAGAGTGTGCACATTAACACAATATGGATTAAAGCACATGTATTCTAAGCAAGAGTGTGCACATTAAAGGTTTTTTTCCCTCACTTCATTGTGGAGAAAATCATTGGATGTGGTCATGCAGGAAGCTCCGGTACACTTTTAAAAACAATCAACACACTCTCTGAGTGCCTCTAACAGGACAATTTTGTACCTTTAACCAGGTCTGTGAACACATAACTGCATCCTTACATGTTTGCTATTGACTTGTGAGAACAAAAAAGACACTCCATATAGAAAACCTGCACAATACTGCACAAACCCACAAGAGATCTGTGTGCACACGAGGCAGTTTTGTGTGAGTGCACAGATGCACACACCAAGAAATCACTGACATATCCTCTAACATAACCCCAACTTCCATATTTAAAAACATCATTACCTTCAAGATGCCATAAGAATTCTTATTTAATGAGCTGCTTATGGACAAGAAGGTTGACGTCATAAAATTCCCACAGTTGCCTACCACTGCAGACCAATCCCTCCTGCCTTGGCCCTACAGGAAAGAGCAGGGAGCCTCAGCAGCTCTCCAGCAGGTCATGTGTCATTGGTGACCATCAGAAGTCAGCACAGCCATGGAGCTGCGCAGCTCATTGACTGTGTACTCGTGGCCTTTTCTAATCCATCTGAAATAAACCTGATATTTATCTATCTCCAATCATGCAGTCTGCAAGGCACACACAGAGGGTAAATCGCTCTGTGTCTCCTGGCAAACTACCCAAGCATCCCCTTTCAGGAGAGCTGACAGGAAGCATTCTGCCACACCTAGCCCAGAGGGTTTTCTTCCCCTGCCCCCAGACCCTTCTAGCATATTCTCCCAAGCTGCATTTATTGTACCCGCTGTGCAGTCAGACCTGACTACTGGCCTTATTCGAAAAATGTACCCTTTCAAGTCCATCTTGGAAATCACGAGCACAAGCCTAGGGTTTTGCTTGAAAGTAATTTAGTGACCAGCAAGCTGGCCTCTTTTGTTGGGAAATTCAAAGAGTTGCATCACCGCAACTTGATGGAAGCCACAATTAGAACAGCTTTCTCCCAGCGCCATGTGTAATCTGCCCTACCACAGACGTACACAGTCCCTGTCTGCGCACAATTTTAACATTTCTGGTTTTTATGTCATCTTACTCACAGGAAACTCCCAGCTGCTATAATTTGTCTCATCCATCGCTCTCCTGTCGAACCGGCCTTTGTTCCTTTGCTGCAGTGCCGGGGACTTGCTGGGTTTCACCTGATGCGATTTGTCCAAGCATTAATAATGCATCCTCAAGATGCAAGATGCATGAATTCCTTTAGTAACAGATCTGCTGGCAGAGGGCTGCATCGTATTGCTGGGGGGGAAATAAAAGGGAGGTGAGGGGACAAAGGGAAGGTCACGAGTCTCAGAGGAAGACTGCGGTTATTTCAGGAAGTCATTTTCCACCCGCTCACAGTGATGTCAAGGGCAGAGAAAGGATAACAAATTTTAGATCAACAACAAAAAAAAAGCTTTCTTTCTTAAAAGAAAGTCTGAAACTCCTCCACAGAGATGACAGACTTGAACACCCAGATGGCAGCTCCCGAAGTCCTGGGATCTAGCTGTTCTCAGATCTCACCAGGTCAGAGAGCAAAAGCTCTATTCCCTTTGTAGGTCTTTCTTTTTCCTTTTCTCCTTCGGGTCATACTTCAGCTTCCTTCTCTATGGTCAGCACGCATGTGCACATGCACACACACACACACACACACACACACACAGAGAGAGAGAGTATTATCTGTACTTAAGTGTTTGTATATGTGGGTATACACACATGAGTGCAGTTCCCTTCAGAGGCCAGAAGAGGGAGGCAGATCTCTGGAGCTGCAGTTAGATGGTGATTGTGAGTCACCTTACATGGGACCAAACTCAGACACTCTGTAACAGTAGTTTATGCTCTTTACCCAGGCCACCTCTCCTGCCCTCTTGATGGTCTTGATAGTGTCACCTATATGCTTGCATTTGAGGAGCTTCTATTTTTAGACTGCCTATGGCTACTCAGAAGTCACTTCCCACAATGACCCTGAAGACTGGACTAGAGTGTCTCTTCAAGATAGACTTAAGGGTAAAATTGTGCAGCTAGGTCGCCATGTGGAAAGTTCACAATGAGTGAGCATTCGCCACTAGACATAAAGACACATGCGGAGGTCTACTCTGTGTCCTAAACCAAATAGCAAACTCTACAATGGTAGCTTGAACAACTGAAGACAGAACAAGGGACCCAGGTCCCTTTCTAACCAGGGACTGGGTTCATGTAGCCAATAAACCCTGTGGCGTGATACTCCTGCTTCCAATGACAGAGTTTTTAACTAAGGCAAGCAATAGTGCCCACCTTCAATCTCTAAGCTTTTCTTACGAAACAATGGATTTATTATATGGCATTGAAATCAAGAAGTCCATCCCGGAAACAGTAGCCTGTCAGATGATCATGTTGCTTCCCACTACTACGAGGGATCCTGACGAGATCTGTCGATACCCATCTCAACCAGACTCTCCACGCGGTCATTACCCTGGGTTCTCCTGCCTCCTACCGCCGTTCTCACCCCTACAGTCGCTTTCCCTCCGCCCCCCAAGAAAATCTCATTTAATCAATACCACTTGCTTTCAGGGCAGCTCTCCTTTACTGCTGTTCCATCTCTGTCTGGGTTACCATAGCAACCACTCTCAGAGCAGTGTGATACTCAGTTTATACATTTCAGCCCCGTCACATGACTGACTACCTGCTTTTACTTTAATCATTGCTGGAGGGAACACTCAAAAAGTGGCTGCTTCCTGCTTCCTGTTGCAGTCCCACCAAACTGCCACGGTGGTCCTCAGGTCCTCCTCCTCCCTCCACCCAGAAAACACACTCAGTGTGCTCCCTTCAAACCAGAGGGAGAGAAAGGCTGGAGGGGGGAACCCAACCACTGAAATTAGCAGAGCCCTGCAGGTCCCGCAGCCAAATTCTGCTTTTTCTCTGGAGAGATGCTCTCAGAGTTACAGGGCCTCTCTCTTTTTAAAATCTTAACTGGAGACAAAAAGGTCTGACTTCACTCTGGCTTGAGATCTGTCTTCCGGGCCCCATGACATTCATGACTTCATGGAGCCATTTTGTGAGCATCCCGCAAGGCCAGACCAGGCGCTTGGGAATCTCAGCAGCCCCCCATTTTTCAGCTTAGAGAGGTCTGTTTAAATCACATTATAAGCCTAATGAAACACAGCTAATGAAGGAGAGATATCTTGTCAGATCCAGAGATCCAAGTCCCAGTAAGAACACATGGAAACAACCTTGGATCTAGGGAGATATACAATCCTTCCCTTTACCCATTTATGAGTTCATTGCCCTACCTAATCAGGGCTTCTTCGGTACTGTAGCCTTTAGGTCAGTCATTTCTGGAAAATTCACAGCAGGCTAGATTTTCCCATCATTGGATTAGGCCCTTTCTTTAGACACGTGCAATAAAAAAGACCATATATTGAAAATCAGTTGCACAGGTTCCTGACTACTTTTGTTCCCTTTGTTCTCAGATAAGCCCAGAGTCCCATGTCCTCACGGAAACCAGCAGGCCCCCATGACCTGACTTCCCTGTCTGTTGGAAATACCATTTGGGAATTGGGTCAGAAGGGCTCTGAAACCAAGGAGGGGTGTCCAGTGCGTTTCCCACTTGCTAGCAGCATTCCCTCACCAGGTGGACACACTCCCAGCACTGAAGGAAAGTCACAAAATGGTGTTGATTCTGATAGAAAGGGGGGTTCAATGGAATCCAGTGTCCGAGCCCTTCCTTAGGTAAAGGATCCAGGGAAACCTGGGAACTCCAGCAGGGCATCAGCCCCCAAGCGGTGGAGTCCCTAAGATAAGAAAGCATTCTGAAAAAAGAGAAAGGGGCCTGCCAGACAATTTGGTTGTTAAGTGCTTGTCACACAAGTATAAGGACCCGATTTTTACACTTACACCAACTTAAAAAAAAAAAAAAAGCCCTGGGGAGGCAGAGGAGAAGAGGAGACAGCAGGACCCTGAGGCTTGCTGGCCAGTCGGGCTAGCCTAGCTAGTGAGCCTCGGGTCCTGGAAAGACAAGGTGGACAGCTCCTAAGAAATGATACCTAGGGTTGACCTCTGGCCTCATATCAGGCACACATACACATGCACACACACACGTGTGTGTGCATGTGCACACGTGAGAGAGACAGACAGAAACACAGAGACACAAAGAGAAAGGCAAGAAGAAAACAAAACATCTTCTGAAACAAATTGCACCTTTTTCTCAGATTCAGCTGCATGACAACAGCTAAGTGGCTTCTCTGGGATATAGAACAAGAACTAACAGGCCCCTTCTGCCCATACGCGGCCTGATTCCTCCTCTAGCTTGCCTAGTTCATCTCTTTCTAAGGTATTTGCTTATAGCAATAAGCAGTTTGCGTTAGAGCCAAAGTGGTTCTCCTGGGGAGGTCCTTTGGGGAAACTCTCTGTTTTATTTCTAGGTATAATTTCGAATTCTTAAATTCTCAAAGATGTCTTCTGTAAGAAAACCGTACATGTTCTCAATTTCAAAGTAAATATCGGGACTGGGGATTTAGCTCAGTTGGGAGAGTGTTTGCCTAGCACACCAGAAGCCCTGGGTGTGATTCCCCGAGGCACTGTGAAAAGCAAGCACGGTGGCACTTGCCAGCAATCCTGGCCTTAGAAAGGTGCAGGCAGGAGGATTCAGAAGTTCAAGGTCATCCTGAGCTACAGACAGCTGGAGGCCAATGGCCACACGAGACCCTGTCACAAACAAACAAGAAAAGTAACAGCAAGCCATGGAGTTCTTCCTTTAAAAGACTGGCTGCCACTCTCTCTCACTGAATCGATGCCAGTCCGGGGATGATACATGTTATACATAAGGAAACTGAGGCACCAGAATACAGCAGCCGTGAGAAGAGCCCTCAACCGTGTGCTTCAGACTCCAAGTGAGAATAGGGTATTATAAGCCCTAGACATTTTTTCAAAACAATCGATTCTGTCCATCTTCATAGCTGAAAGATGAATGCTTGAAAAAAATATGGTCCAAGAAATTAGAGCTGGGCTTGCGATTATTACAGTTATTTGTCAATGGCAGTGTATGGTTTTGGAAAATCACCAGCTGTATTAGCAAGAGGATAAGAGTGCAGTTCATTTTTCATTTGCCTAATATAGATATCCTTGCCTCACCAAAGAGAAGGCTAAAAAGAAGCGATAAAGCATCAGAGATTGAGCAACATAACCGACTTCACAGGAGATGATTTAAACCTTTCGCTGTCTGCTAACACAAGAGAGTTTATTGCTGATTTATGTGAGGAGCTGTCAGAGCTGTCAGGAAGTGAAGCAGCCCTCTGAAAGGGAAAGTTATATGGGCAGCTAAGCCCATCTACCTGCCTCTACCTTCTGACCCAGGATATGTGTGGAGGGAAACGTGTCACCAAACACTAAACACAGTGACCTACATGATGACAGGGCAGGTGCCAAAATAGCCAATTGCCTAACGAAAAAACAGGATGCATGACTCGTGCTTCAATAACATGTTGCCTCAGAACTTCTTGTTCTCAGTGAGGTGAAGTGGCCAAGGCGGGACTGTCAATCTTGTTTGCGGGATAGCACCCACTAAACAGCTAAGGTCTCTCAGCCCCTCTTTCTGCTTGCCACTCCCACTGTCCTTAAGAGACTGTCTCTGACAGTCAGTTGGCTCAACACTTAGAACATTTAGCGATTTAAGATACTTAAATAGGGACAACTTATTTAGACAATTCTCAAAGCAAAAAGGAAAACCATTGCATCTGAATCTGAGAAAGCCTTGGTGTTGTAAGTTGAGAGATTCCTATATTTGACAGAGCAAATGCCTTGAAGTAAAGGAGTTAAGCATTTAAAGTTTCAGAAGGCTAAGGACTGACTTTCGCAGGGGCAGATCGTCTGAGCCAGGCAGCAATATGTGTGACAGAGGGGACGGTTTGGTAAGGAGTAGAGCCACAGCGTGATACCCTACTCTTTCCAAAGTTAGCATCTGATGGTAATCCTCTATTTGATGAGATTAAGTGGATGGATAGATGATGATGATAGATAGATAGGTGATAGATAGATAGATAGATAGATAGATAGATAGATAGATAGATAGATAGATAGATAGATAGATAGAGATAGACAGACAAATAGATAGGGATAG
>NC_022020.1:8377101-8393415 GCF_000317375.1 Microtus ochrogaster
TTTGTATTTGATCTGTGCTTGTTATATCTCTGTCACTGTAAAAAAAAATACCTGAGACATCAACTTAAAAGCAGTAAAAATATATTTTGACTCATGCTTTTTAAAGATTGCATGGTCACCTTGTTTTGGAGCCTGTGATGAGGCGGGGTATTCTGTTGAAAGTGACTCCTAGATGATTCCAGATCCTGACAAGTTGTCAATCAGTGACAAGAATCAAACATGCTATTAAATGTTCCGGGTCATGGTGGGGGCTGTGGGGCCTGATGGAATCTACAGACACCTACTGAAAAGTTCAAGTTCTAGAGAATAGCCTGCATATACAATCCCAAACTCAGCTGGTGAGAACATGTCCATGCCACACCAACATTACACGTGACTTGAGAGAGGTTCTAGAAGATGGTTGACAAAGCTCTGACACTGTGAAGGAGCCCTCCATGACCATGCTTCCCAGCACCTGTCCACCGCTTGCTTTCGTCCTGCTATGCATGGCATTTCTCCATCCATAAGGCAGGGAGCAACCCAGCCACATGTCCACCACCATTGCTGCCTAGGAATTTGAATTTTACTCTCTTCTGGTTTGGTTTTGTTCTCATTTGGCTCTCGGCAAAGTCTTCCCTTTTCATTGTGTTTTTCTTGTACTTTATGCCTTCATTCTCTCACCCTTTCCCCATGTGGTACTCAGCAACAGAGCTGTTTGGTCCCCTGTTCCCCATGCCATATGTCAGGGTCTGCTTCCCTGAGGAAGACAGGAATTGCTTCAAATTCACCACACTGACTCTAGACGCTTATTCACGCATGAGGTAACTAAAGAAGAAAAGTTTCCCCTGCTAAAAATCAAGGGACGGGCAAGAAATCTTTCTGCAAGTGCCACCATCACATAGTTGGTCCTCCCCAAGACAAGAAGTCACAGAAACAAGATAGGAAAATGGAAAGAGATGAAAGTGTCTCTATTTGTGACTGGTGGAACCTATTTGCCCAGAAATGTAAAGAATCAAATTGAAAACTGTTATAATAAAGCAGAGAGATAAATAAGATAGCCAGATACAAGAATTATATACAAAACACAAAAGCAACTTCATCTATTAATACCATCTCCTTAAAAAGTTTATGAGCAAAGAACTTACAATGAGAACTAAATGCTTCAATTAATAATGAATTGCTTAAAAGACTCAATATTGTATATGTAATGATGTATTCAAATGGAGTTGCATGTAAAAACCCATCAGAATAAACTGCACAATTGTAAATTCATATAACAAAGGACTTGGTTTGTTTTTTTAATCTGAAAGCAGTGTAGCGATATGTGCTTTTAAGCTCAAGAGGTGAAGGGAGGAGTGTTGAGTTCAAGCTCAGCTTGGGTGCAGAATTCTTGAACAGAAGCAGCAGCAAGAGAGAGAGAGGAGAGGGGGGGAGAATAGGAAGGGAAGGAGGAAAGGGGAGAGGGAGGAAAAGAGAAAAATGGATGGTGAAAGGAAGAAAAGGAGGGGAGAGGAAGGAAGGGGGAGGGAGGGGAGAAAGTGAGGAAGAATGAAGGGAAGGAAATAATGGAGACAGAAAGGAAAAGAAGGGAGCAAGAAAGAGTGAGAGAAGAAAGGCAGGGAGTGGAGGGGAAGTAGAAAGTATGAAAATTCAAAGAACAGAGAACATGAGTTTGTGTTACCAAATTTTAAGCATATCACGCAGTTACAAAAGATAAAATGGTGTGGTATTTATGAGAATGTTTGGCAGGAAAAATAGAACAACACATATAGAAATGCCTCCTCGGCATATGTGCGAGTTTCAGATATAAAGTTAAGTGAGCGCTGTATATTGGCGGGAAAAGAACAGGGTGTAGGAAATACATGTCATATACTTGGATTCCTCCATGATTCCCTGTACAAAAATAAATCTCAAGGAAGTTCCAGAGCTAAACATAAAACATAAATAGGCAGATTAGGAGCCAGTGGTGCTGTCCAACAGTTCTCCCTGAGGCGGGTGAAGAGCAAACACTCAAGTTTAATTCTGAACAGAAAGAGAGTTGGAGAGATGCAGAGACTCCATTTGTTAAAACAAAATGAGAAGGAAGCTTCAGTGCTGGCCCACTGTGGTGTGCTCTCCCCTCCCCCCCCGCCTCTTTCTCTCTCTCCACTATCTTATCCAGGGTCTCATATAAAGGTAGAAGTCATATCCATCCCAATACAAAGTTTGAAAGTCTCTAGAAACTGATTCCAAAGTAGATGAAATACCAGATGAAGAATTCAAAAGATCTTACAAAATATCAATGAATTTCAAGAAAACCCAGGAAGTGAGCGGATCCATTGCAGAAGGTGATGCAGAGCATGGATGAGACTCGAGAAGACAACACAGCACTGTTTTAGACAAGCACAGAGAACCACTGCCTCCTGGCTTCTTCCACGGTCTGCCCAGATACTTTACCTACATAGCCCACAATCACTTGCCCAAGAGCAGCTCAGTCTACAGGGAGCTCCATGTCAATCATTAATCAAGAAAATGTCCAACAGACAGACCAGTGCCCAATCTGATGTAGAAAATTCCTCAGTTGACTGGAGTTGACAAAACAAAATCAACACAGCAGGAAAAGGCACTTGTTATTAAACCTAACAACTAACTCTCACAAGACTTTCTCTGACCTCCACACATAGGCCATGGTCCATTTGGAACACACACGTGTGTGAGCACACACACATATAAGTAGATAGATGATAGATAGATAGATAGATAGATAGATAGATAGATAGATAAACAGATACTAAAAGTAAATATGTGATAAGAGATGCAGGAATGAAAAACTAAGAGCAGCCAGTATGTCTACTGATATAACACTAGTTTAAAAATAATTAGAATTGGAAAGAGAGAGTTAAAATAACTGTGCATACAAATCATGGGCAGGAGGTACTCCAGCAGTTTAAAAGATTGTTATTCCAGTAGGAACTGACATACAATTAGGTCATCAACTAATATGTATAACTTGACACCACCAATAAATGTGCTCACTTCCTCCCTTTATTGACTCAGCAGCAACAACACAATTGATGGCCGCCACATACAAGAATGGTTCTGTTAAAGGACAGTATAGTCAGCCAAGGAGACAATGTCTGTCTCTCCTGAAGTTCACTGTCTGTTAGGTAGGCAAACAGCAAATGGTAAATCAAGGTAAGCCCTCAACAGCTGAGGGGTGTCTTAGACTTCTATCTTCGCCATAACAGCTTACCACAACTTCAGTGGCTTGAACAAGACAATTTACTAACATACAAAGGCCAGCCTAAGTCTCACGAGGAAGGGCTGCATCCTTTCTGTGGCTCTATGGAAAGAGCAGTTTCCTTAGTCCTTTGAATGCTTTCAGGAATTCCGCCCCCTGTGGTTGTGGCAGTGAGGACCCTCCTTCCTTGCTAGCTATCTCAGAGGGCCATTCCCACGTTCAGTAACCACCTGCATTCTTTTTCTGGTATCGTCTTCATCCACCTTCAAAGCCATTAGTGGCAGGTAAATTTCCTCTCGCTGATGCTTCTCTCATCTTCTGCCTTGTCCACAAAGAGAAGACATCACTTCTAAGGGTTTGAAAGATTAGCCTGGACCTGGAGAATGGCCCAGGGCTCTCCCCCAAACTCAAGGTAATCCCATCATATTTCATCAACTTAGCTATAAATGAGATGTTTGCATGGGTTGTAGGGATGAGGACATGGATTTCTCACCCATGGAAATAAATGATATTAAGATGTAACAGAAAATACTGATAAGTACAAAGTATATAGAAAGGTGTTATTTTAGATTGGGATGTGATAGAAA
The DNA here is from genome assembly GCF_000317375.1 of Microtus ochrogaster. Taxonomy (NCBI): domain Eukaryota; kingdom Metazoa; phylum Chordata; class Mammalia; order Rodentia; family Cricetidae; genus Microtus; species Microtus ochrogaster. Next base: position 8,380,888 of record NC_022020.1, read on the forward strand.
CCTTCTGTGTTGGTCAGTTTTTAATCATTGGGCAAAAACTTCAGAAACAGCTGGGAAAAAAAGATTGACAGCCACAGTGGTGGCATATGTCACCAGATCTCAGGATGCTATAGTGGGAGATCATGACTTCCAGTTCACACTGGCCTACTGACTATGTCTCTGAAAAGGAAAAAGAGGGAAACTTTGCTTGGGTTTGATTTCAGAAGGATGGGTCTGTGATCCTCTGGTTCCACTGTGATGGGCTGGAGGCAAGGCTGAAACATAAAGAGAGAAGGCTTTTTGGGGAAAATTGATCCACTGACATCAGCCAGGAAGCAGAGAAATGGAGAAGGGACCTGGACTGGTATAAGCCTTTCATAGACACACCCCAATGACCTGCTCCTCCCCTTAAACCCCACTTTCTGGTAATGTCACTAATTTATGATTCCATCCATGGATTAGTGAACTGTTTTAGTAAAAGCCTCCAGGATCACCTCCGAACATTGCTGTGTTCGTGACCTGAGCCATGTGGGGGACACTTCCTCTTCAAACTAGAGTGTCCTCCTGGAGAAATGACCTCTACACAGTAACCAATCATGTGACTGTCTGAATAGCTCATTGCAGACATATATTAAATATCCAGACAAGGGTACAGATATCTCTGTGCCGAACTATTCCAGAGAAAGGCACCCAGTTCAAGATGGAAGAAGACAGCAGCCTTTATTAGTTAGGCTATATTTTATGCTGGAATGTTTTAATTGGGAATATTTTTAAGACTGTGTTTAAGCCTATAAAGCATTAGGTTAAAGAAAAAAACAGTTAATTGAGTATGGTAGCTCACAACTTCAGTCTCAGCACTCAGAGGCTGACATAACAAGATCACTGTGGATTTGGGGTGAGCATGGGTTAGATAGAATGAATTCCAAAAAGTGTGGGCCAGAGAGATGCCTTGCTAACAAGATAGTCAGGGAGCTGGAGAGACAGTTCAGCTCTCAGACATTACCTGTTCCTCCAAAGGACCCAAATTCTGTCCCCACACCCATATCAACCGACTCACTTTTAACTTCAGTCCCAGGGGATCCAGCACCTTCTTCTGGCATCTTTTGGCACCTGCATTTATTCACATAGACATTTGCATAAACACATAAATAAAAAGAAAAACTCTTTTTTAAAAGAGATAACCAGAAGAGGAAGGAAGGAAGGAAGGAAGGAAGGAAGGAAGGAAGGAAGGAAAGAAAGAAGGAAGGAAAGAAAGAAGGAAGGAAAGAAGGAAGGAAGATAGGAAATTTTAAATATTATCATTTGGGCATATTCTAAATTTTAAAACATATATAAAATACAAATAGAACCTTGTCTTAGGCTCTATGGAAGAACACACGCTAAGGGAAATTCATAAATCAAAGCCTTCTCTCTTCTTGGTCTTCAAGGAGACCATACCTACCAATTAGACGTTTTTACACATCAGCAACCTCAGAAATTTCTTGTGGCTATAACCCCTTTATTTTGCTTCTAAGTCCTAACTTGGTGCTCATTTCCTGAGCTCTGGCCCTGGATACCACACATCATTTCATGTGCTTTCCCAAGGAGGACACTAAAAGCTGCTCTCGGAATGAAGGCAGGCAGAAGAAAAGTTGCTTGAATGGGCCCTGTGGTGTAGCAATCTGTCACAGCAGAAGGGTGAGGCTTGCCAGGATGCATTTCTGTTACCCAAGACACAAACAAGGGAGACATCGCATGAGGGTATGTAGAAGTGCCTGCCCCTGAACTGGACTGCGGTGATACTCAGCACAAAGGCAGGGCACCGAAAGGTTCTCCCAGGACCCAGGAAAGCAAACTTTTAGCAACTTGCTTGTTTCACAACCCTAGAAACAAATGTGGAAAATTGGTTGTATGTGTATATGCACAATCATTTGGGGTAGTGGTATTTGTGTGGGGGGGTGTGCATGTTTGCATTTGTGTGTGTCTCAGGAGCTATTCCTCAGGAACCACTCACCTTTAATTTTTTGTGTATACATGTGTGTTTGCACATGCATGTGTGCTTGTATGTATATGGACATGCATGTATATGTACATGAGTATATACATGAAATCTAAAGGTTAGACTCCTTTCTCTCTCTCTCTCTCTCTCTCTCTCTCTCTCTCTCTCTCTCTCTCTCTCCTCGTTTCCCACCTTAGTTTCTAAGATAAGTTCTCTTACTGAGCCCAGAACTCACGAATTCTGCTAATCTAGCTATCCAACTTGCTCTGGGAATCCTCTATCCTCGCCTACTGTGTGCTGAGATTACAGAGAGCTCACCATGCCCACCTAATATGTATGTGAGTGTTGGGTTCAAGCCTTATCTTTGTGTGGCAAATTCCTAACCCACTGAACAATCTCCCCAGCTTCTGCCTTGACTTTTGAGGAAGGATCTCTAACTGGGACCTTTGGCTCACCAGCTAGGTTAGGCTGAGTGGCCAGTGAGTCCCAAGTATCACCTTTCCTAAATTCCCAGCACTCAGATTACAGTGTGAGCCATCACACTAGACCCTTGACACAAGCCCTAGGGATTGGACGTGGGTCTTTGCTTGATGGCAATCACTTTATAGATGGAGCCTGCTCCCAGCTCCAGCACACATTAGTGATTATCAAAATTACACTTCATTTGCAACACAGATATTACACCGAGAAGCCACTGTCTCCTGCTTCGCAGTTTTCAAATCTGCTCATGTGCTAATCACACAGATTTATTTTTCAGGCACCCTGCTTACAAAAGATAAAATTCTCTAAGTAATGTGTTTATAATCAGCTAATAGTTTCTCTACTTGAATGTCCCTTCATCACCTCAAGAGGAACAAATCCGAAAGCGAACATGTCACCGTCTGCTCAGGACTGCCTCCTCCCAGCCCTTCCTGCCTGAGATGGGGACCCCTCTCTTTCCTCATCACTCCTGCCTGAGGAGGCAGCTCTCTCTCTCTCTCATCCTTGACTTTCCACTGCTCAACCTCCCTCAAGCCCTTCTGGGAAGCAGGTGAGATGTAAATCATCCATAAACAAAACAAATATATCATCAATCATTATGTTCTCCCACCCCCATTCTTGCCGTTGAGCCTGTTACCCACAAGTGTGTACCTGAAGGGTTTCCCCGTGATTCTCTCCCATCCACAGCCCATCATACCAGTCCAGGCTCCGCATTTTGCTCTGATGAACACAACCACAGCACATGGTCATCCTGTGACCAAATGATTTTGTGAGCCCAAAACTGTGATTTCCAAGTTTGTGGAGGTCTTTCTTACTGGGGTCTGACTATTTAAAGTGGCCACCCATTAGCCCTGATCTTTGTTGTTGAGTCTCAAACCCCCTCTTGAGATGCAGATCTGAGAGAGCCCTCTTCTTCCCTGGACCCTCATTCAGGAGTCTTGAGACTTCAAGCTCAGCCTTGCTTAGAGACCCTCTGTCTTGTTTCCTCCTGGGGGACATCGAAAAGGAAGGCCACCGCTGGCCTCCTTTCTTCACCTCAAGAATCGGAGTGGACAAAGCCACCTCATCCACAGCAGAGCCTGGGCCCACGAAGAGAGTCAAGTACTTTCACTCAGCTCAAAAAGAGGGGGAGAGACAGAGAGGAGGGTGGAACGAAGAGAAAGAGCAGAGAAAGAAGCAGGAATTCCCAGAAGCGCAGTTCTAAAACCTCTCAAAAGCTGGTATTCCCAAATGAGAGTTTTAAGTTCTTATTTATTTCTTTTGGAAAAAGAAGGAAAGCTTTCTGCTATCTATGGTGTGCCAAGCAGGAATTAGTCAAGAGCCTTCAAAGCGGAAGCTCTGGTGTAGAAAAGAGATACATTTTTAAAAAATCAACCCATTGAGTAAAATAAGTGAGACTGTGGTACATAATGACAAGCCCATGAGGAACTAAGACAAGATGGGACCTCCCACTCCAGGTAAAGCAGTCCTGAAGGCATCCATTAGTGGTGACATCTGCTAAGGTTGTATACTTGAATCCGTAGTGAGTCAAGTTTTTCCCATTCTAAATGGACGGACATGAGCCTCACTGTTGTGTCTGTCTGCTGAGGCTGTTGCCGCAGAGTTCTACCGCAGGAGTGGTTTCAAGGATAGAAAATTCCTCCCTAGTTCAGGAGCCCAGAGATCTTAGAGCAGGTATCAGCAGGATGAGCTTCTGCCTAAGGGCATGATGCTTCACAGAGCTGGTCCATGGCTACCTTGTGTTTTGGGAGTTCCTTGGTTTGTGGCAAAACTCCAGTATTCATATGGTCTTCCCCTACTCCAGCTGTTCCTCCTCTCCTTCTGTCTCTCCCTTACTCCCCATCCAAATTTCCATTTATAAGATCTTCAGTTGTGCTGAATTATTCCATTTCCATTACTGTAGCAAAATATCAGAGGTTGAGTGTTTTATAAAGCAAGAAGTTTCATTTAGCTCATCTCTCTAAAGCCTGACAGTCAGAATAACACAGCACTAGCTCTGGTGAGAGCAGTCCTGTCTGTCACAGAGTGGGCGGAATCATAACAGCATTGTAAGCAAGAGGCCAGCCATGTGGTGAGACAGGAAGCCCATAGAAGAGCGCCAGTCCCTTGCTTGTAATAATCCTATCATGAGAACAGCTTCAGTTCCTTCTAGCAGGGATGTCCCCAATAACCTAAAGACCTCCCACTAGATGCTGTCACCTCAACATTGTTACACAGGGGACCAAGTTTCCAGCCATGAACCCTTCAGGGAGAAACTATAACCAAACCATAACAAAGGCCACCCTCTTTCAGGATGACACACCTCTCAAATAATGTCACCTGCAATACCCTACTTATTTATGCATAAAAGCTCATCTTTATTCGGTACTACTAACCAGGATTTTGACAGATGAATTTCTCAGGATACAACCCAACCAGGACAAAAAGTCATGATTAAGGAGGCCCTTCACGTGGCACGGAGGAGCAGAATTACCCACAATGCTCTGGGCCAGGTTTTGTGAGTAGGCCAAGCTTTCTTCTCCGTCTCTTGCACATTGCCGAGCACAGCATGCGATAAATGAATGAGTACTTGTTGATGGTTGATTAATGGTACATTTTACGCTAAAATTTAAAATTGTGTATGTTATCCTGTGGAGGTAGTTTGGGATTTGTCTGTGTGCCAGCAACAGATCTCATGCCTAGCAGATAGGAAAGGCTTAAATCATCTCAGGGTCTGATATGATTAGTAACTGTTCCCAGAGACCATGTGGAAGGAAAATAGCTGGCTGGCATCTAAAGCTGAGCCAACCCCCTTTGTCTCCGGGCCTGGGTCCCAGAGGCAGCAGAGCCGAGAAACTCAGGCAAGGCTGGCAAGGGGTCACATTGGTGGAAGACTCGAGAAAAGATGCTGGTGAATGCGCTGAGAACACAACGCATCCATCCCGGCCTCAGGGCAGCTCACCCCCTCCTCGCCCAGCCTGGGGACACGCAGCTGCCCTGTCCAAGCTCAGAGGGGCAAATTCCCCCACTTCAGAGAGGCAGCCCTGGGCCGCTAAACGGAAGCCTGGCCAGCGAGAAAGCAGCTGGTCTTGGCAAACAGAAAATAATGCCCCAGGCAAAAACAAAGCAAGAGGGATCCTGGACGAGATTCATCCTGAGAAGCCCTCCCTCCCTCAGCCAATTTTTTTTAGTCCAATATAAAATTCTTTTTCAGGAAACATGGCAGCAGATACCTTCAGCCTAAACTCTCTGTGACTAGAAATTCTAGAAGGCTTCTCTTTTTCTTTTCAAGACACTCAACATTGTTTTTGAATAATACATGCATGTTGTGGTCAGCTATGTTGCTGTCCGGTGTCCTGCAGCGTGTAACATGGACAGCCACGAAAGCCTTCATTGGACCGCGGGGCTCTGCCTTGGCAGAACTGCTTTGTTAGGTGCTGGTTATTGTGTCTCTATCTCATCACCTCATGAAGTGAGCTGCCGATGACAAGCTACTTTTCATTGTTAAAAACGATCTACTTGTGCACACACATACAAACACAGTAGCCTCTTCTAAGAGGTATGTTTCATTCATGTTATAATTTTCCACTGTACACAGAAACTCATGGTCCTGGGCTGGAGAGATGGCTCAATGGTTAAGAACACCGCCTGCTCATCTAAAAGTCCTGAGTTCAATTCCCAGCAACCACATGGTGACTCACAACCATCTGTAATGAGATCTGGTGCCTTCTTCTGGCCTGCAGGCATGCATGTAGGCAGAACACTGTATACACAATAATAAATAAATTAAAAGAAACTCACGGTGCTGAAATCAGCACTGCATAGTGGATTTTCTGAGAAGAATCACTTTATGGATACAGAGGAACCAAATTCAGGTGAGATTTTCAAAGAAAGACCTAGTTAAGGCCAAGAACAGTATTTTACATATTTTTATTGACAATAATAATTGCTAGAGTTGATTATTGAATACTTATAACTGAAGAGGCAGTATGCTTTCTGCTTTGAACCTGCCTCCTCTCAAGTCCTGCCGATTTTATTTAAACTTTATTGTTTAAGGCAGGCATGTCTATGCACATACAAACTCCAAACACACCAGCTGGAGCCCAGTGAGTTCCCTGTCTGCCCAGGCTGCTCGTGAGCCCCAGTTTCAAGGGAAGGGATTTTGCTTAGAAAGAAGCATATGTGCTGACAGTTGTAAGCAGCTTGTGTATCGTGGCACCGCTTTCAGTTAAGTGCAAGACATTCACTAAAAACAAGTGTGTAACTTGCCTATGGAAGAGTTGGGATTCAGACTCTAACTCTGAACTCTATTCCAACATCCCACCCGGATTAAAAAAATGGGGGGGGGGGTGGACAGAAAACATCAACAGTTAAGTGCTCCAGAAAAATGCCACAAGTATGTGTATCTATTTTTTAAAAAAACTGATTTATAAAAATAACTTCCCCAAAGAAACAAAACACAGACCCAAACAGTAACCCCAGTGTGAGACTGGAAACCACAGCTTCAAGGACCCACTCTGAGACAACTGTGTACAGAGGAAGTATCACCTTGCGTGGTTCTGAGGGAAGGTCTCCAGCACTGGAGACTTGTAATGATAAAAATTACATGGTAACCTTTTATGCAGCAGGCTTGTTGACCAGCACATTACATTAGCCATGCTATTTTAAGGAAATCTAGGCATGCTGAGCTAAATTTTCCAAGAATGCAGTTTGAGCCCACAGTAAGGTGTGCTATAAAGTGAGTGGGACACCGTGGCTCCAACAAGGCCCTGAATGATCCGTCTGTGGACTTCATCCCGCCAATTCTCATTAACAGCGATTTTATTTCTCAACATCCTCACAAGCTCCATCCGCGGAAGTCGTCACTGGCAGGTTGCTCGCACATACATGCAAATCTGAGTTAAAGGCAGCCGTGCCTCAAGACTACTGAGAACTCGCTGGTATCCGGTGTGACACAGGGGTCCAGCAATCACCGAGGATTCTCTGTAAGTCACTGAAATCCACCTGCCTCTGACTCCCCAGTGCTGGGCAGGCCTTTCTTTTATTACCCCCTTAGGGATCATTTGGAGTGTGGCAGACACTCACACATGCACACAGAACCAAGTCTCTTCATCTGTGCCCCATACCCCATGTTCTTGTATGGTTAAAGGTGTGTTGGGCACCACAAACACAGAACTTTAAGTTTCAGGTATCTGGACACAGATCCTCATTGCTTCCCAGTTGTATATCTACAGAAGGTGTGTTTCTCTCGTTTTCCAGGTGGGCAGACCTGAGTGTGAAACTTCACAAAATTGTGCAGAACTGAGAGAATCAAAGCCAGCTCAAGGGACTCGACGCCTCTGCTCTCTGGCCTCCTCTAAGACCGAGTCTGCATCTCTCCCAGCCTGCAGCAGTCTCCAAACACAGTCAGGACTGCTCTCGGTCTGTCTTCAGGTCCACCATGCTTGGCAAGGAGCCTCCTGGGTTCATGATGAACTTGTTTTAACAGAGCATGCAAGGTTCAGAGATATTGGATGGATTTGGGGAACACTGGTACCCAGGGTTGTCACATGGCTTAATGGCTGATCATTAATAAGTTTTCCTTGTGAAAACACAGCTTCTGCCCAAGGGTATCTTAGTCACCATGAATGATTGGTTAAGAGCATATAAGAGAAAGAAAATATGTCTGCCAATGGTAGTTACTAAAGAGCTACTGAGACCTGAGTGGGTAGAGGAGATTCATGCCATCATCTCTGTTCCTGGGTGCCCTGGGGCTTTCGCCACTAATTACAATCTGTTGTTACTGAGAAGGAAACATTGCGTGTCCACCAGCTGGATTTGCCTCATTCTAACTAGTGAAGACAGAGTCTAAAGCAATACTCAATTACCCAGGGAGTGGAGAAGGGCAACAGGTGCTTCTTGGCCCATGCCAAAGAGTGAACTGTAAATACCAACAGCCAAGCACAGAATAAACTATTCTGAACCGTCCACTCGTGCCAAGTGCTGGGTGACCATAGCCTGAACCAGTATTACAAGAAGAGCTGCCCAGCAGATCCCAGGCAACCCCCAGGACCATGGTAACAGAATGATGAATTACTTTGATACATTTAGTTTTGAGGTACTTTATTATGCAGCAGAGGCCATCCAGAGTACCAACCCTGCTGCCCCAAGGAGACAACCTTGACAGAGGACAGATTTTTGTGGAGAGGTCTACATTTTGCTTGTGGAAGTATATGAATTTGTACGGGAGTTTTTATTGTAAGGTTATTACCTTCCAAAGGCCGTCTCTCTCCAGTAAATGACAGCATTAGATACTCATGACCTTATGCAGTCCCATTTCACAGAGAAATTGTGACCAAGAGAAGGCAGCAGAGGTTACTCAATATGACGTCCAAACTTGTGTTCAAGCACTTTTGCAGATTTTACTCTGGGAGAGGCCAGTCACTGTGTAACAGCCCACTCTACTGTGAGAATGGGAGAGGTCTATAAAGAGAAAGAAAGAAGGACTGGAGAGATGACTCATAGTTGAGGAATGTGCTGCTTTTGCAGAGGGCACGAACCCAGTTCCCAACACCTGTGTTAGGCAGCTCACCGCAGCCTGTAACTCCGGCTCCAGGGATCTGATGCCTCTGGCCCTCCTTAGGCCCCTGCACTCAATTGTACATATTCCCATATAGATATGCATGCATATATATATATATATATATATACACACACATAATTTAAAAAATAATAAGATGCTCAAAATATATGATATGAATTAGGATCAATTCTGTGCGAGTGCACAGAAAATACCACTGAATCTTAATTTAAAAAATAAGATAAATCTTTTGAAAGAAATAAAGACAAAGACGAGGAGCAGGCAGAGAGAGAGAGAGAGAATGGGGATGCCTCTGAGCTGACATGCCAACATGACCATGAAGAAACCTTTGGGTTTTCTATCTGGACAAGTTTCCAAATGACCCCCATCTCACCTCCACTATGTTTGACTTCACATACATGATTCACCTCAAGCAAGAATCCTTCAGGTGAGCCTAAATCTATGCAGATGAAGCCAAATAAGTTTTGGTTGGTTTGTTACATGTCAATGGAGTTTATAATATTAATTTTCATGCATCATACTTATCTCAAACTCTTGCTGTTTGTGGTAAATGCACAATCTGGAATATCCTCTGAAAGACCAAAATGCCAACAGATCATTACTATACAGATACATTACTATACAGACTCAGAAAAAGAAGAGAAAAAGATTTTTTAAAAAAGTAAAAAAATAAGAATAGCATCTGGTGCCATTCCAGCTGCCAAAGGAAGGAAGCTGCTAACAGTCCTACCTAAGTATGACACCTATAAACCACAATACCAGTCAGCATGGCACAGTAACCTACTAGTGCAATCATGGCACACATACTATAGGTAACCAATAGCCCTCTAATGGGATTTAAGGCCTGTTTAACAGCAAGAAATCATGCCAGGTACTAGAAACCTAGCCAACTACCTGGGGCTGGTGAGGTCTGGGAGGAGAGCCTACAACTGTCACTTTACTGAACTGGCACAGTTCCTAATTGCATTCTAAATATTTATCATTATACCCACAGAGAAATGCAACTCTCACCCCTCATCAAAGAAACTTCTTTTTGCAACAGATGAAGAGAATTACACAAAGCCACAACTGATCAAGACTCAGAGAACAAAGTGATCATGTGATACCCAGCCCCAGTCATTCCATCTACAGCATAACTCCTGCACCTATTGCTCAGCAACACCGAGAAGAGAAATCAGATAGCTGATAAGAGCCAGAGGAACAGGATGCCTGCCGTGAGACTGTGATTCCTATAGAAATAGCAGGGAAGCTGTACCATCAAGTCTCAACAACATGACCTAAGCAAGACCTGAAGACCTGAAGAAAGATTACAACAGACAGACATGCTATGAAAGGGGGAGATCTCCCAGCACCCCCAACTACAGAAGAACTACCGGCAACTAAAGTATGCTGGGGGGGGGATAGTCTTCCCCAGGGAAGAGTACACCAATTGATTATCCAACACCATATGGTCAGTCTTATAATAACATACATTCAAGTAACATTACCCAGACTGAAAGGTTGTATTATATAGTTAGCAGTGTGTGTGTACCAACAATTAAAGAAAAAGAGGACATGAATTTGAAAGAGCAAAGGAGTACATAAGAGGGTTAGAGGGAGGAAAGGGAGAGAGTGACAGAATTATATTTTACCTTCAAGATATAAGAATTACTACTAGAAAAAAGAATGACATTCTGCCATTTGTCAAAAAAAAAAATATTGAGTGGATGATTTAAACTGTATCAACAAAATGGAGCAGATGGTCATTTGAGTTAAACAGCTCAGGACTTCCTTGACTCCCATGGAGGCAAGCAGTCTGGTACTGGTACTGGTACCAGGTGAGAACAAAATGATTGAGCCCATGTAGAAACTTTCCTCTACTTACCTCTTCGTTTTCAAGCACAGCTACCCACGACATCCAAGGAGTCCCTACATTCCATAGAAGACTTTACAGTTGGGAGAGCTAAGGAACACTGCAGCTGTAGAAACAGCTGGAGCCTCACAAAGAAAGGCAGCAGACTTAGAAATCACATCATGTGACATGCTCCTCAGTGTGGCAGCAAAGCTCCTTCCTCAGTCAGACCTGGCCTGGATTCCGTCGCATGCAGTCACAGCCCATCTCTTTCTCAAACGCACATCTCTTCTCTCAGTGATACCCACTCATCCACATCCCTCTCAGACAGTGGTGGTACTGAGAATGAACATACACTACAGAGTCTTTTCTTAAAGGCATTAGCACTTTTAATTTAATTCTGTCCACATATTAAACACAGCATATGCTTTAGAGTCAGGCTGAGCTGACTTGAAGCCTTGCTTTGACACATACTAGGAAAGAAGGAAGGGAGGGAGGGGGAGGGGTGGGAGAGAGGGAGGAAGGAAGGGAGGGAGGGACAGAGGGAGGAAGGGAGGGAGGGACAGAGGGAGGAAGGGAGGGAGAGAGGAAAGCAGAGAAAAGAAGAGCCCCTTTCAGATAGACATTTTGCTCTGCCTTGGTCTTGGACTTCTCAGATTTCAGAACAGTGAGAAAAAATTGTGTTGTTTATAAATGATAAGTTTAACTAAAATTTTATAGCAGACACAACCACCTATAATAATTAAATAATGTATTATTCTTGAGAAATAATAAATCTTCCTTCCTTCCTCCTTTTCTGGGAAGCTGCACACACTAAACTAAGATGACAAAAGACAAAAATATCTCTGTCAGCTTAGTTCACCCACAGGGTTGTTAGAGGGAACCCTGGAGAGATGCAACTATTTTGCAGATTTTTCTCTTAAGTACAGAAATGGAATGCTAGGATTTCCCATCTCTGTTTCTCCTACCCTTCGACTAGCTGCCACTCGGGAAAGTGGGAACAAGAGTGAAGAAGTGAGTCCCTCAGGGGACCGAGCCAAGGAGGTGAGGATCTGAAGAAAGGCACCCTGTCGTGGAGAGAGAAGTGGGGCCAGAGATCCTCCATGTGCCCTGAGCCTATTCCACAGAAGTACTTCAAACAAAAGCAATAGGACAGAGTGCCAAAGTTACCTGTGGCCCCGGAGTTCTGTGACTGTGGCCAAGTAAATGAAATCAAAGGAGGGAATATGTGCGTTGGGTTATGGTTTTGGTCCATGGTTATTTGCCTCCATTGTTTCTGAACTATGGGGAGAGAAAACACCATGGCAGAACAAAGCTGGTCACTCATGGTGACCAGGAAGCAAAAAAGAGAGGAAGGCTCTAGAAACCCAGTATTTCCTTCAAAACACATTTCCAGTACACTACGTCCTCCATCTGGGCCCCACTTCCTAACCCACCACCTCAATAGCACCACTGCTGAGGACCAAAGCTTGATAATACATGAGCCTTACAGAACATTCCAGATCCAACTACACTACCACTCAACATCTATCTACTCCTGAAGTATCCAGATGGCATCTTGGGTCTTAGAAGAGGCACTTGGCTGACTGACAGCAAGACCACTTGTGGCAAAAACATGCAGACATGTCTTTCGTGTAGGAATCAAGCTGGGGCTTGTGCTTTCTGTTTTGATGTATTTTGTTTTCTTTTTCCATTGATGTA
>NC_022020.1:8393568-8394701 GCF_000317375.1 Microtus ochrogaster
CATGGAACTTCTGGAGCTAGACTATCCCTGGTTAAAATGAGTTGAATAACCCGTCCTCCTCGTCAGTCTTTCCCAATCCCAAACTTCAAACACTCACACCGGAACTTTCAAAGGTCCTGTCCCACAGGAGCTTTGATGACCAGCTGTAGAAAATACTGGGCCAAGGCTCCCCACCCTCCTGCTAGCCTTCTCTGCTCACTCTTGCCTGGAACATTCTCTGTGGCTCTGCCCAGCTCCTGCAGTCACTGGGGCTGAATACATGTTCATTAGCCAGTTTCTAAGTCTTCTCTTTCTGCTCACACAGAGGTCCCATGCTCCTTTGTCCCTTTAAGGCTCTTGGCTTTTCACTGCCACAAAGGACTAAAAAGGCAGAATATTAAAATCAGATTCCTCACACTGAGACAATGATTGAAAACCACACAGACTTTCAACACTTTCTTCAACTGCCTGTCACGATGGGTGTTGTTAACTTTATATAGTGAGAAAATTAAGATGAAGAAAGGTTGAATGGCTGTGTAATGTTGTGCAGTGTCCAAAGGTCATAGCCCACAAATGACACAGTAGGACTTGGAGTAGACTAATCCACTAAAATTCCTCAGCCACCGTCCTGTCTGTGATGCCACAGTCAACGTCAACACCTCCTCAGCCCTTGCCAAACAATCAACCACCTTTAATTACAGCTGTATTATTCCTCTTGTAAAATCAAGAGGCAATGGCATGGCAGGAGCAAGTCCACCCAGTGCCCAGATCTTACGTATCATTCTTCAGTAAATAGCCCAAGGCTTTTTAGAGAAATAGCTCGTTCCAGAACTGAGGCCAGGGTAATATCACATAGGTCAAGAGCATCTTGGAATGCAAAAATTAAGGAAGTGCTAAAACACACACACTCATACACACACACACACACACACACACACACACACACACAAAGACATATACACGTAATAACAAGGGCTTGTTCATGCAACACAGGAGAACAAAGCAACTTGAGAACACGAATATTGTTATAACTCAAAGAATACACAATCAATTAAATGAATATCCAGGAGTCTATAGTGAAATAAAAATAAATAACTGAGCCGGGCGATGGTGGCGCACGCCTTTAATCCCAGCACTCGGGAGGCAGAGGCAGG
>NC_022020.1:8394801-8411702 GCF_000317375.1 Microtus ochrogaster
AGAGCTAGTTCCAGGACAGGCTCCAAAGCCACAGAGAAACCCTGTGGCTCTCGAAAAACCAAAATAAATAAATAAATAAATAAATAACTGGATAACTAAGTGGAAAAGAAGGACTAAGTCTGCCTTAGAGAGAGGTCCTGATGATAATTTCAATAAGAATGCAAAAAGAGGACATCACCATCAGAACGCCTTAGTAACGACTCTTATGGGCAAGTCTACTGATGCATATTAAAACTAAAAGATGAAATGGTAAAGAGAAACAAGACGTTTGTGTTACCTGAAATTATCCTCTCTATAAGATGTATTAATTAATGGCCTTGGAGGCTTTGACACATGTCCAGCAATTCTTTGACATTCCCTTCTAGGAAGTAGAGCTTAATTCTACTGCCCCGTTGTGTGAACTTGGTAACTTGCTTCTGAAGAATGCAGTATTGAGAGGGGAAAAAGTAAAGCTACATGGAAAAATTTGTCGAGTTCAATCCTAACCACATAGCTGAGGTTATCTGCACAAAGCAAAGGCTAGCACAGGCTTCCCTGACACAAAGACGGAAAGAGCAGGTCCCCTCCTGTTACTCTTAGTCTTCATGGTCAACTTGACTGGCTTGGAGTTGCCCTGGAGGCACACTTCTGAGTGTGCCATGTGGTGCATTTCCAGAGAGGCAAGAATGAGGTCAGAAGACCTACACTGCACGTGGGTGACACCATCCTGTGTGATGAGGTCCCACACTGAATAAAAAGAGAAAAGCAAGAAAGCCAATATCTCCCTCCCTTTGCTTCCTAATCTACCCATATGTGAGCTAGCCCCTTATGTTCCTCACCACAACCTCTAGTCATTCAGGTTTCCTGGACAGAGGCAGGGGATGGGGGAGGAAGGAGGGGGGAGGGAGAGAAAAAGAGGCATCCTGGCTACAGTGTCTTTACATGCATGCTGCCAGGGCCTCCCTCTCAGCCATGATGAACTCTCAAACTGTGAGCCGAATCAATTCCTTCTTCCCTTAAGTTTTGTCGCTTAGCTATTTTATCCCAGCAATGAAAAAACACAACTGTTATACTCCACAAAAGAGTACCAAGCAGTCCAAATCAAAGGATGCTCTGTAAGGACCTGACTTGCACTCAGGAACAGGAAATAGTGGAGAATCGCCGCAGACTGAAGAAGAGTGAAGAGATGGTCTAGTGAACACAATGGAGAGCTTGAACTTGATCCTGGAACAAGACATTGCTGAGCAAAGTGGGGAAAAAAATGAAGGAAAGCTGTGACTTTGCTGAAAAACAAACAAGAGAAATTTCCATTGTATAAATAGCAACTAAAGCCACATGGAGGGAACAGATGACCATGGCGTAAAAACAACCACAGCCACGAGGAAGGTGCAGACTTCCATCATGTAAATTACAACCACAACCACAGGAGGGCAAAGAGCCCATCATATACGTAGTACCTACAGCCACAAGAAGGGCACAGACATCCATTGTATGCATAGCAACCACAGCCACAAGCAGGGCACAGACATCCATCATATATACAGCCACTACAGCCACAAGCAGGGCACAGACATCCATCATACACACAGCAACCACAGCCACAAGCAGGGCACAGACGTCCATCATATACATAGCAACCACAGCCACAAGGAGGACACAGACATCCATCATATACATAGTAACCACAGCCACAAGGAGGACATAAACGTCCATTATATACATAGTAACCACAGCCACAAGGAGGACACAAACGTCCATTATATACATAGTAATCACAGCCACAAGCAGGCACAGAACACGTTTTCACCAATACCCACGCTGCCCTCTTGTACCAGGCTTTTTCTTTTGGACCAACAAGCAGATCCCAAATCATGATATGGAGACTCATTATTAGTTTTGAATGCCAGCCTAGCATAGGCTTGGTTTTGTATTAGCTCTCTTAACTTAAATTAACGTGTTTCTCTTTATCTAGCTTTTGCCTCAGGGCTTTTCACTTTTCTTTCTGTATAACTTACTTCCACTGTTTCTTGAGTCTGACTGGCTGGTGGCTGCCTAGCTTATTGCCCCAAGCATGTCTCCTTTTTTTCTCCTAGGTCACTTCTTTTATTTCCCTGAAACTAGATTTCTTTTCTCCTCCTCATTCACTCTGCCTGTCAGCCCCGCCTCTCCTTTTTCTGCATAGCCATTGACCATTCAGCTCTTTATTGGACCAATCAGGTGCCTTAGGCAAGCAAGGTGAAACAAATACGACACATCTTTACATAATTAAACACACATTCGTCCATCGTTAAATAAATGCAGCATAAACCAAAGCCACACACCTTTACACAGCTAGAGTAATACTCTGCAGTGCAAATAAATACAACACATTTGTACCTAGTTGAAATAATATTCCACAACACCCTCTTCTCCAGCAATATGAACTCAGGGAGTGTCCAGTGCTAAGCCAGATGCACCTGCTGGGCTTTGTCCAATATTTCTCTCTGCCTGGAAAGCCTTTATCCCTTTGCTCTACATAAATACTTTCCTGTCCAACTCCACATCCTAAAAGCCCATCTTTCTCCCTCATCCTCCTTTCATGGGCTGACATTAGACACCCATACCTGTCACCACCTCTAACATTTGGTACATTTAAGTGATTGTGCCCTTTTCTTCCAGGTAAACTTAAATCTGGGGAGAACAATAATTTTATTAATCTTGCATAGACTCAGAACATAGCTCAGACTGTATCCGTGTTGAACAAGTGACTGAACTGACAAATGAACTAAAGCGTGAGAAATAATGGAAACGGGTAAGCACAAAATGGGGGTGGGAATTTTAGTGTAAGTTAAATAACTTTAGTGTAAGATTAAATATTGTTAAAGTTATTGAAAATTATTGGTAAGTATGCAGACAAAAGGGCAGGAAGACAGAAGGAGTAAGTGAACTAAGTATGAGAAGAAAATTGAGCTGTGAGTACAAGACACACAGGAAAATACAATAGAATACAGAAACTGGCAGAACAATCATATAACCCAATAAAACAATATAAAACAAAAACAAACTAATCAAATATTTATGCAAGAGTGAAGATTCACAAGTATTGTATTGTCAGGTAAACTCTCCCTTGCTTACACTGTCAGAGAACATCTTCCCCTCCTTGTGATACCCTCATATTTAACTCTGCTGGTGAAGGGACTGTCACTTGGTCTTCAGCTGAAACCTATTTGACTGGATTAGTTAACGTGTACCATCTCTGTGGAAATCAAAAGGTCACTTGCAGAATTGACTTCCCACACTGAAGTCAGCAAGGGTCCTTCCTCCCTTAGGTGTTTTCTAGGCTTTGGAATGGATTTTAAAGAACTTACATTTGGCCAGCTGATGTTTTCCAAGAGTGCTGGGTGGTCCTTCTCTTCCTGCATGGATTTAAAATTCCAAGGTTCTACCACCACTTACAAATATATTTGCTGGTAGAAGTTTTCAGCTTACTGGAGCTGGAGTTTGCCTGCTCCACAGTTCAGGTCACAGGGTGTCCATTTGCTTGTGAATTGCATACTTTTGGTGGGTAAGAGGGGCTTAAATTGGAGTTTGAAAACAGTTATGCCAGTATTTTCTACCCTTCTCAGCCAAGTGGTTGGGTGAAGCATTTCTCTGTCTCAGCAGAATTGGTAGGGACCAGGTCAGTGGCCAGTCTGACTGCTCAGCATCTACTTCTTGCAGCCTGTTGATCTGTTGTCTATAATTTTGCTTTTACTGTTTTTGCTTCTAGAGTTTTTCTCTTTTGTTTGTGAATCCAGGGTTGTAGGGAAGTGGGTTGTTCCCTTTCCTTACTGTTTAAGTGTGGCTCAAAGTTGCAGTTTATTTCTTCCCTTCCAGATCTAGTATCAGCATTTCCACGTTCTGTCTAGTCTCCTCCACCTTGTTGGGCACTGCACAACCACCTTGCCTTTCCACACTTCTGCCCTGTTTATGTCATCAACTGAACATTTTCTACCAGGTTCATGGAGGTACTGGAGAGAACTACTTGGCCCTATTCCGCCATTTTCAGAAGTTGTTTTTTAATGTTGAGGGAGTTTTTATTACTGCATCAACTTCATTATTCATTATTGGTCTGTTTAGGTTTTCTGATTCTGTGACTTAATTTTGGTTGGTTGTAATGGTCTGGAAATCCATCCATTTCTTCTAGTTTTATTTACTGGCCTATAATTGGTCCCAAACAACATTTGTGTTTCTGCGATGCAGGCCATAATGCCCCATTTTTCATCTCTGATTTTATTTAGTCTTTGCAGTGGTTTGAAAGTGATGTGGGAGTGATTTCTTATTAATAAAGAAACTGCCTAGGCCCATTTGATAGACCCACCCTTAGGTGGGTGGAGTAAATAGAACAGAATGCTGGGAGAAAGAAGCTGAGTCAGGGAGTCGCCATGATTCTCCCACTCCAGACAGACGTAGGCTAGAATCTCCCTGGTAAGCGCACCTCGTGGTGCTACATAGATTATTAGAAATGGGTTAAGAGGCTGAAACTAAGGGGCCAAGCAGTGTTTAAAAGAATATAGTTTCCAGGTAATTATTTCGGGTAAAGCTAGCCGTGCGGGCGGCCGGGTGCAGGGGAAGCAGCATGAAAAGAAAATAAACAGCAAAGGGAGTGGCACTATTAGGAGGTGTGGCCTTGTTGGAGGAAGTGTGTCATTTTGGGGTGAACTTTGAGGTCTCTTTTTCCAAAACTTCCCTCAGTGTGGCAGTCAGTTGACTTTCTGGTCAAGATGCAGCCAGCACCACAACTGCCTGCACCTCCCATGCTCTCTGTCATGACAATAATGGAGTGAACCTGGGAAACTCTCAGCGAGCCACCTCAGTTAAATGTTTTCTTCATAAGAGGCTGTGCTCATAGTGTCTTTCCACAGCAATAGTAAACCCTAACTAAGATAGTCTTTCTCTTTTATGCCTTGGTCTAAATAAAGAGGTGTTGATTTTGTTTGTTCTTAAATATCAATTCTTTATTTCATCAATATTTTATATACCTTTTCATGTTTATTTCATTTACTTCTGCTCTAATTTGGTATTTTTTTCTTCCACTAATTTTGAGTTGTTTGTTTGAAAACATCTACTTGGCATAGATTATAAATTGCAGTGACTTCTCTTCTGCTTTGGATGGATCCTATAGGTCCTGGTTAATATTGTCTCCATTGCCACTAGTGATTTAAAAGAAAATGGCCTCCAAGGGGAGTGACACTATTAGGAGCTGTGGCTTTGTTTCAATAATGTGGTCTTGTTGGAGGAAGTGTGTCACTGCGGAGGTGGGCTTTGAGGTCTCATAGATGTTCAAGCCATGCCCAGGGTCTGAGACTACTTCCTGTGCCTGTACAAGACGTAGAACCTCAGCTACCTCTCCAGCACCATATCTACCTACATGCTGCCATGTTTCCTGCCATGATGATAATGAACTAAACCTCTGAACTTAAAGCCAGCCCCAATTAAATGTTTTCCTTTATAAGATTTGCTGTGGTCATTGTGTCTCTTCACAGCAATACAAACCCTAACTAAGACACCCCTTAGGATCTCAGCACATTTTCTTTTTTATTTCTTTAATGACTAAGGACTGAGAAAGTTGCTTACTTTCTGAGTATTTGTACTATTTCTAAGGTTTTTAATTTATTTCTGGTTTATTCCATTGTAATCAGACAAAAAATATAATGACATGGCTTTCATTTGTTTTTAACTTTTGATTTGGTTTTGGGCCCAAATAAGCCTAACTAGAAAAATGTTCCCTGTATTAAGAGGAAGAATGTATATTCTCTGACAGGTAAATAAAATGTTCTGCTAAAGTCTGTTAGACCCCTTTGCTGTGTAGTGCAGTCTAACCCCAGGGTTTGCTTGTTGATATTTTTGCCTGGATGATTTGCTCAATGATGGAAATGGAGTGTTGGCATCCCCAGCTATTATTGTATTGGGTATCTCATTAGATCTAATATTTGCTCCATATGATTTAGTGTCCCAATGTCTGGTATACAGAAATTCGTATCTATTTCATCCTTTGTGGAACAGATCCCTTTGTCGTTATATAATGAGCTTCTTAGTCTCTTTTTTTAACATTTTTTTTTACTTAAAGTCTACTTTATTTCTTATATATGCTCCTGCTCAGTTTTTGTTTCCTACCATGTAGTATTTCTTTTTCTCATTTATTGACTTTCAGTCTGAATGTCATTACAAGTGAAGAGTTTCTTGTAGGCAGCATATCATTGATAACTATATTTTTAATCCATTCAGCAAGTCCAAATCTTATAAATTGGGAAATGTAATCTATTTACATTTAAGATGATCATTGATTTACAGTTATTCCTAACATTATTTTAATTTTCCTCATTATTTTGTGTGCCTTTTTTTTTCCTTTTCCTCTTTGAGAATCTTTGTAATTGAATGTTTTTCATATTGATGTGGTTTGGTTTTCCTTTCCTCTTGTATATCTGTACTTGATTTCCTCCTTTAAAGTGTTTCTGTCTGGTAATGAAGTTCTGCTCCATCTATTGGATGTAGGCATTCCTTATGAATTTCTTGTCATTATTTGGTGGTGATAACTCCTCCATTTTCTTTCCTGTAAAGGCTTTGTTTATTTTTAGACAATCAAGTGACATTTTGATGGATAAAGTATATTTGATTAATAGTGTGCTGGCTTTTTCTTTGGAGGGGTCATTATTGATGTTCTGTTGGGACTTTGAGTACATCATCCATTCTTTCCTGACTTGTAATGTTTCTGAGAAATCTACTATTATTTTAATAGAAATTCTCTTAAATATGATTTAATGCATTTCTCTTGCTGTTTCTAGAATTCATTCTTTTTCTTAAATTCTGGATCATTAAACTATGATATGCCTCAGTGAAACCCTTTCTGCTCAACTCTGGGTTCTCCTATTTCTGACTATACAAATTTTTCAAAGATTTGGGGACTTTTCACTTATCTTTCTACTTTACTGGTTTTACTGTCCTTTTTCTTTTCTTCTAAAGCATCTGTAATCTGTATGTCCATCTGATTGAGGGTACTCCATAAATTTTATAGCCATCTCCTTTTTTTTAGTTATTTTAAAATACTTGCTCCTGACTTCAGTAATTCTTTTACTTAATTTAGTTTGTTGTTCAAGTTTTCTATAGTGATACTTTATTTATGTTTTAATAAATAAAGCTTGCCTAAAAATCAGAGAACAAAACTAAGCCACTAGAGGCCAGCGTGGCATCACACACCTTTAATCCCAGGATTTGGGGGACAGAGGCAGATGGATCTCTGTGAGGTCAAGGCTACCCTGGACTGCACAAGATCAATATAGAAACAGATTCAGGTAGTGGTGGCTCACACCTTTAATCCCCATTCTAGAGAGTCACACGCCTTTAATCCCAGCGCTGAAGGAGAATATAAAACAGGTTGAGACAGAGGCTCAGGTCTCAGTTTGCAGTTGTCCAGCCTCGGTAGGGGAAAGACTTCTCTAGTGGCTTGACTGTTTTGCTTTTCTGATCTTCAGCTTGAACCCTAATATCTGTCTCTGGGTTTTTATTATTTGTGCTATAGTTTTCAGTTGTGTTGTTTTATTTGGCTTCTGTGCCTGGTTTATGCCAGTGATAACGAAAGAAGAATATTAGCTCTCCTAGTACTCCTCAACCTTGCAGTTAGCATGCCGCCCCTTTGGTGACAAGAGCTGCATTCAGGTAGAAGCATGTAGACAGTAAGCCTCAGAGGCTAACTAACAGAGCCTTGGCTATTTTACAGGGACTTCCATTCCAATCCCATCAGCCAAAAATGTCATCAAGTGATGCTGATTGTTCCGTCCTTTCCATTTCAAGTTGTTTTCAGGACATTCTGAATCACCGTCATCTTCCGTGGCTCTGTCTTCTTAACTCTGCATTATTTTTCTGTGGTATGCGTTGTTCCAGGCGTTTCCATTTGGAAAGCCTTCACTTTTGTTCGTGTGGGTATAAAAAAGGTTTACAAGCTTACAGCAGCGGTTCTTGGTTCCCATTCCTGTGGATATGGAACTGCAGGTTCCTTTGTGGTCAGCCTTGGCCATCTTCCTAATGTTTGATTTCATACTGGTTTTCCTGTTTTCTAAACGAACGTTAAATCTCTGATTGTGTGCTTCCATGCACTTCATGATTTTCCATTTTCCTTTATTATCTTCTTATGGTGATTTGAGTGAGAAACAGCCCCATAGGTTCAGGTATCTGAACACTTTTTAGCAATTTAGCTATTTGGGGAGGTTGTAGAGCTTTTAGAAGGTGGGCCACTGGGGGCGGGATCTGAAAGTTTATAGCCTTCTCCTTCCCCACTTCACTCACGGCTTTATGTGTGCAGTTGAAACGTGATCAGCAGCTTCCTGTTCCAGCTACCTGCTGCTCTGTGTTTCTTGTCAGGACTCCCTTTCTTGAATCATAAGCCAAAGTCTTCCTTCTCTAAGCTGCTCTCAGTACTGATGATTTATTTGCATTGACAGAAGAGTAACTAACAGTTACACACTGTTCTTTAGTTCAAAGGCATCTGCATAACTGGAATCTGTCTCTGGGAATTCCCGTTCACCCCAGTACAACCTAAATCTGAGAAGACAGGTTGTTTTAGGATTGGGTATTGGACTGGAAGGCACAGAAAGGACTGGGACAAACTTCTCTCTTAATACCTGAAAACATTAAAACTAATACCTGATCACTGAATTTTCAGTACTCTTGTATCTTTAATTTCTGCTCTTTTTCGGAGAGAGAAAATACATCCGAGATGTGACTTTTCCCATAGTAAAGCTTTTTTTTTTTTTTTCCTTAGCAGCTCCTGAATTTCACTGGTCACAAAAGAATGTTGAGAAAGACACTCTCCATCTTTGATAAACGAGGGCTGAAGGCACTGGCAGGGAGAACAGTCCGAGGACAGCTCGTGTCCTCAGGGCAGCTCTGAAGAACACACAGTTTTCCACAATAATGAGAAGGATGGTTTTTCCAGGCAGGCAGAGCTAAATTCCAAGCTGGGATGGACACAGCAAGGCCATGTACTCCTGAACTTGCTGAGGAGGGGCCGCGGAAAGCCTGTTGCTGGGTATGAAAGTTCCAGGAGAGGGGCTTTCTTCTGTCAGTGCGGCAAGCTAACAGCTGTGTTCCGGAACATTTGAATGTGTCCCTCAGGGATTGTTTGTTGCTATTTCACCCTGTTATACTATATTAAAAAGGTAAAAACTCAACCCAATTTTAGTGTTTAAATATGGGCATTTGGAAAGTGGTTAGTATTAAATGAGATGACCAGAAAGAGGTCTCCAAGACTGAGTACTATTGGCTTTAAAAGAGAAGGAAATGAAATCTAAAGACACACACACACACACTCCTTCTGTTGCCATGTGATGGTTTACATACCTCAGAACTCTACTAGAAAGGCTATCACCAGACACAGCCCCTCAGCCTCAGGCCACCAGAATCATGAGCCAAAATGAATCTCTTTTTAGTAAATACTCAGCCTTGGATATTTTGTTACAATCATGTAAACATGGGTAAATGTTATTGAGAGAAAAGAAAGTGATGCCTCAGAAAACAGGAATATGCCTGAGGATGAGACAAGGAGACTCTCCAGGCTAGGGGAGATAGGGTCGCAGCCTTGTGGTTGTTTGCATGTGAGGAAAGGGATGCTTGTAAGCAAAAGCTGCAGCAGAAGCTCAGGAGGCATGAACTGGATGAGAAGAGGAGAGTCCCAAACTACCCAGAAGGCACCACGCAACCTCCGACTCATGCCTGAAACTGAGGATGATATTATCATCCCTGCAAGGTCATTGTGCTTTTGATTGAGCTACAACTTGCAAAGCAGATAGCATAATGAGAACCTATAGCTGTCTGGGAATAAAATAAAAACCCAAAATGCTTTTTGTAATTTAAAATTTGTAAAGAACTGGGGAGCTATCTCATTCAGTAAAGAACTTGCCCCACAAACACGAGAACCTGAGTCTGATCCTGAGAACCCAGGTTTAAAAAAAAATCAGCCATGGTGATAATCATTTGTGATTCCAGCCTTGGAGAGGTAGAGAGGGCCAGAGCCCTAGGGCCTCCTGGTTATCCAGCCTAGCCTACTTGTTGAGCTCCAGGCTAGCAGCAGAGACCTAGTCTCCAAAACCAAAGAAGATGACATCTGAGGAACACCTGAGACTGTCCTCCATATGCCTCACTCATACAGGAAAGCACACATCACACACACACACACACACACACACACACACACACACACGATAAAACCATGGAAAGCCTTGAGAATAAGGGTTTAAATGCTGCCCTTGGTGTTCCTGCCATTGTTGTTATGCAAAAGTCAACACTGGTAGCCAGAGGTGGGAGGGAGCCAAATCCCTCCAGAAACAGCTCTAACTGAGAATGGAGACATTAGCTTGGAGGAATATATTACAGTAACACATTTTATATTCACCAGTAGGATATGAAGTCCCCATTCATCTCTCCTGTTGCCTGAAAATGTATTTCCCCTGCTACCTCCAAGCATCCAGACCTCTAGCACACCCACCCTGAAGTTTTTAGCCCTATTTTATTTGAATGGAAATGGAATTTCTTTGGGAATACTTGCTGATTGGAAGGGGATTTTAAAATCATTTTTTTAAGCAGAGAAGCACAGTTTAAATGCACTGAGAGCGCCAGCAGCCTCCAGAAGAGACACTTTCCCGAGGACATTGCTCTGAATATTATATAATCTGGGCATGTAAGGATGAAAATAAATCCCAGGCACACTTGCCACTTACCCTTGCACAGACAGGGGCATTGCCTACGCTCTCAGCCGCCATTTCCCCAGCTTCAGAGTGAAGATAAAAGTGTAAACATTACTCCAGGTGGAATTGTGGAATTGTTCCTCTTGCTTAAAAGAAGAGGAACAAGGAGAAATGGGCAAATAAAGGAAGGGGGTGCGTATTCGGAAGTCGCTGCACGTTATTAGTTGGAAAGGGAGGAGGGAACACCTGAAGACATGGAAGGAGCTGGAAATCAGGAAGACTGACCTCAGTGTCCTACTAGACTTGGAACACATTGCTGGATGCTCTATGCCTTGACTTGTCCTGGGTTTTGATGTCACTTTCCCAATGCCTAATCCTCTAGGTCCCTTGAGTAATGGATGGTTGAGGAAAAGCATCCTTTTTAACCACTGGCTTTGATCTTCTGATTTGAACACCACAATGAAGAACATGGCAGTAATCTGTTCTGAAGCACTGCCATGGTCTAGGTGCTTAGAGACATCATCATTCTACATTGTGCTACTGTTGGTAGTGTCTATTGGTACCAATGTACTTACTATCAAAAAGCCTTCTCCCCACGGAAAAGCACACCAATTGGTTGTTCGGTGCCAAATAATCAGCCCTGAAAACATACATATGAGTCACATTATATGGGCAAAGCAGGCTATATTTAGGAACATATAATTTGTATATGATATACATATTATATATGTATATATAATATATACACTCACAATAACACTTAGTAAAAAAGAAGTCATGAATTTGAAGAATGGAGAAGAGCTTGGAGAGAGGGAAATTCCGAAAGAAATGTAATTATAATCTTAAAAAGGCTTCCTTTTTTATCCCATGCTTTGGACTCTCTGAACATGGCAGACAATGAGGGCTGATGAGAAGCCAAGGACAATGGCACAGTGTTTTGATCCTACTGCACGTACTGGCTGTGTGGGAGCCTAGCCAGTTTGGATGCTCACCTTCCTAGACCTGGATGGAGGGGGGAGGACCTTGGACTTCCCACAGGGCAGGGAACCCTGACTGCTCTTTGGACTGGAGAGGGAGGGGGAGGGAAAAGGGAGCCGTGAGGAGGCTTAAAATATTTAATAAAAAATAAAATAACAAAAAAAGAAAAAAAGGCTTCCTGAAGACAGAAATTTTATAGTTGCTATTTTAAATTGTTTAAATGTAAAATCTTTCAAAAGCTATAAGAAAGAACTAAAATAAAATAATGAAGTTTGAGGTGGGTGCACACATGACTCTTGTCCGAAGAGGAAGATCCATAATTCAAGGTAAATACACACTCATCATGTCATGGACAGCAAAGCTTTCTATGACCATAGTCTCTTGGTGGTGTCCGCATCCCTGTCTGGCCTCTGTCTTCCCAGTCCTTAGCAGATAGGCTTTTAATGTCCCTCATTTCCAGAGAGTTCCAACCTCATCACTGAGCTCGTTCTGTCAACCATCTCAACCTGCACTGAGCATGCTCAGTTACATGACCAGTCCTGAGTGTTGAGCTCAACTTTGTCCCCAAATTTCACTCCTGTTCACTAACCAGACTCAGTCAGTCAATTGTCAAAGTGTTTGCTTTGGTAATTATTGAATTATCATGATGTCTGCTTTATCTGGGTCATGGTGGTGCTATGCTAAGTCCTTCTGCCCACTCCTGTGGGCACACAAGCGCCACTGTTCTCACAATTGCTCCGTTTGCCTATCCAGGCATAGATTTGAACAACTACCCAGGAAGGATTTTGACCAACATCCACCAGTTGTTTTTTTTTTTTAATGTATTGAAATGTGTCAATATTCTAGAATCTTCTCAAGGCCCTAGAGGAAAAGGAGCCCTTAAATAATTAACTTCCCTACCAACCCAGTAAGTTATAAATCTAATCAAATTATTTTAGAAAATAAGATAATTATATATATACAGAACTTGCTTGGAGCTGCTGAACTTTTTGCCAGGATCCATCCTCTTAGGACTTGCCTATTCTTCTGTGTTCTATACCTCCCATGGGACTTCTAAGGGATTAGTGCCTCAGCTGACTCCCATGTTTGAAGCCTTAGGAGCAGATCCATCTACCACAAATACCACCACTATACCATCCATCTTGATCGGACAATACACCTCTCACCACTTGACACTCTCCCAGAATCCTGCGGGAGTTTGCATTAACCAATGGCTACGCCCACGGACTCAGGAAAATACATTTTGGCTACAGATGACTCATTGACCACCACCCCCAAGAGGTTTTAAGTTCCCAATTTTGATATATAACTCAATGTACATTCAGTCCAAGTTCCTTGCCTGAAAACTAGAGAAAGATGCTACTGCCCGCAACCAGGAACACTTTAAGGCATCCATCTGAACTGACTGCCCAGAAGAATACTCCCGTCGGGCATAATTCAAGAATTCTCATGAGGGAAACTTGTGGCTGCACTTAAGCATTGAATGCTGCTTGTTACGTAAAGGAAGTGCCCTAATTATTCAATAACCTATAAACAAAAAGCTTCAGTGAGAGGCAGAATGGTCTAGAATCCCAGCTAATTCTGCCAGGAAAAACCCCACAGCAATGATCACAGGGGCCTGCTTAACCCAGCCCACACTGTCCCGAAGCTTTCGTTGAATTCACATAGGACACAGCTCAGTTCTGAGCCACTGGTTGTTGCTTTTATGGCCTGGATAACAGACTCTAGAAAACCATGTGTAACAACAAGTAACTGAGGCGTAAAACGTTGGTTTGGTTTTAGCAGAGATGAAGCCAGCACCCCGTTTCTTACCTTTGTTTTGTGTGAGGATTCCATAGTAGGGTAAGAGGTAAAAGGCCGGAAAGCAGTAATACTTTATCTCCTCTCTTCCCCCACCAATACCCTCCCTCAGTCGTAGTTCTGTCCGTGAGTGTTACTGATCCAAAACTTAGACTGTGTACTTAGTGAGACTATATCATCAAATATTCATACTTCATGTGCATAAAGCACATATTTATAATAAATAATCACAAGATCAATGCTGATAAAATCATTTGCTCTCCTAAAAGAAATCATTTCACTTTTAATTTTTAAAACTTTATTTGTTTATTAATTGGGGGCTAGACTCCTGTTTGCTGTGGCGTGTGTGAGGTTAGGTCTCAGGGACCAAATTCAGGCCTACAGGCTTTGCAGTGATCTCTTCCACCCAGAGAGCCATCTTGTCAGTCCAGTCCCTCCGATTCTTAAGATCTTTCAGAATGATATCTCCCCCCACCAAGTTCTGAATTAATATTGATATACTATATGGCAGTTTTTCTTCTTAGTGTTAGAGACCTGAAGAAATCCTACCTTTAGGGGGTTGCAGGAGGACTGAAAGTCTAACATTGAACAAGTACAACAGCTATAAAGAAAGGTAAGTTCTTCCTCACATCTAACTGAAAGCCATCTTATATCACTGGAGCTAAAGTTCTTCCTTTACACAAATAGAAAAAAAAATGCCCTCTCGTTAAAACTGTACTAAAAATGGTACACCTATAAAGTCAATTCTTATTCTTCTCTTGATTAAACAGCTCCACTTCCTTGAATGTTTTCTCAAAGGACATATTCCTCACATTTTATACCTTTCCTCACGTAGGCACAAACCTCCATCCTTTATATGGCCCTATGTTGCCTAGGAGACGCTCCCACCCCGTTATCCCACTGGTTCTTACAAGACAGCATAGGAAGGCACTGAGGAGCCTGACCACACGCACCCATGGCTCTGTTCTGGACCGCTTTACACTTACCCTCATTGAAATTTTATTCCAGTTTTGGGGAGCCATTTTCTCAATGAGCTAAGGCCATTTTGAATTTTATTTTTGTCTCATAAATCATTACGGACCTTGGATCATTCAGCCCCAGTTCAAACTTCATGAACTCAGACTTAATCCCTTCATCCAGGCCATCAATGTAAGTATTGAGCAAGCTCCAACCTGACCCCAATACCTCTCACTGTTGTGTGCCTTCCCTCTGGAGGATGACAGCCATTGATAGCACCCAGTTATCCAGTTAATTAATGATTTGTTCCAAGATATTCGCAGGTATCTATGTTAAGCCCACAGGTCCGAAATTCCCAGAACTGTCCCGTCTTTCAGCAGTGGACATCTCCCTTACCCTGGTGCTACTCTTAGCAGTGTTCCCAGTTCTCTGTGATTTGGGGAAACACTAATAGACCCAAGATGAGAGTTAAAGATTCATTCAGCATCCTATAGGGCAAGTCATCAGGTCCTGCTGACTCCAGCGTATTAGGTTTCTTCAAGCGTCTGAACTCTGTGTCCCTTTGTCCTTCTAGCCTCCCGTTATAACCTGGCCTTATCTCAGGCAGCAGTTTATAATGAAGATTACCTTCCCCTGGATGGAGAGAAGTGAGGAGGATGTTGCGAAAATACTAAATAAGTAAAGTAAAAACATTGCTGTTTTACTTCCGCTCTCCTGTCACTGGCACAGACCCTCCCTTCTCTGCTTGCAGCCACTCTGGCAAACTGCATTTCCCAGCATCCATTGCAGTTCAGTCCGAGTCTTATGAATGGACCCTGGCCAACTCGGTGATGGAAGGCACCACTTTCTGTCCTGAGCACGGAGCTCTGTTCATGGCTCCTTTCTCCTCTACTGACTACCTGGGCACAGTGAATTGATAAGGAAACAACACAAAAGAAAGGAGACTGGGCAACTGAGCAACCAGGTACAGGGACAACAACAGGGGGATGGGCCATGTCTTGAAGAGGAGGCCCTGCAGGTATGGTAGCCTATACCCATAACCCTAGCACTTGAGAAGTTGAGGGAAAAGGATCTTGAATTTGAAGCCATCTGCACTGTATGGTGAGACCTTATATGATGATCAATCTTCATCAATACCAGTTTAAGGATACCAGCAACCACCTAGGAGACACACCTCTGGGCGTGTCTGTGGGAGCATTTCCAGAGGACCGGAAAGAGAAAACTCACTGCAAATGAACATCCCATGTGCACCATCCTAGTTGGTAAAAAACGGAAGAAAAGAAGAAGCAGACTGAGTGCCGCTCGCTCCCTGACTGCCGCGTGCTGTGACCAGTCCTCCAGCTGCTGCTACCATGCCTGCCCACCATGGGAGACTATGCCCCTGAACAGAGAGCCAAGGTAAACCCCACCTGCCTTAGGTTGCTTTTATTGGGTGTTTTAAGTAATCAATGAAAAAGTAACTAGTACAGTCTGTCTCCAAAGACAACCAAGCAAATGGCTGCGTTCCGTGCTGTAAACTACTTAGGTTATGGTGGTTTCTACACTGAGCTAAACTGTTCTCACTAGTCTTCTCGCCATGGCCTGAATTCTACCCTTTGAGATTATTCATAACAATTCATAACAATTGCAGAGTAAAATTTTCTGATTGAACTAAAGAACGATTTAAAAGAATGTCGTTTTTATTTCCTACTGTTTCGTAAGTATATTCTTTTACTTTAAATTTGCCAGTCCTACTATCTTTATATTTATGTAAATTCCTATTTCATTTTGAGAAGACCTTGCCAGAGGACTCAAGTCTGTCATAATGCTCCTTAAAAAAAAAATAACTGACAAATTTGATTTCTTTTAAAGTTAGAGAGAAGTATAATAGATTGAATAACTTTATGTTAGAGGGTGCTGAAAAGTTATTTACTGTATGGGAAATATTACAAATATCTGGGTATTGATCACCTAATATTTTGAAGTGCTCATATTTATTAATATATAAAAGTAACAAACTTGATTTTTTTAATGTGTGAGTGTTTTGCCAGCATGTATGTCTATGCACCATGTGCCCACAGAGGTCACAAGAGGGCATCAGGTCCCCTGACATTGGAGTTAACTTATGTGTATGTACATGATGTGTGGGTATTATAGAAATACACAGGGGGAAGGAGAGGAGTTCTGATGTAGCCCAATCAGGCTTCAAACATGATATATATATCTCAGGATGACTTTGAACTTTCAGTCCTCCTGCCCCCACCCCTTGAGTGCTGTGATAACAAGTATGTTCTCCATGCCCAATTTGGATATATTTTCACTTACTCTAATTTCATCATTAGTTTTTATCTTAACATTAAAAAAACATACCAATTCCTTTACTTTCTGGATATATATAAACAAACCTTTAACAAAAGCACACCTAGAGCAAGTGTGTGTGCATGTGCACAGAAGAGCAAGCATGCATGCATGAACACATGTGTGCCACATAATAGAAAGAGCAAGCATGCA
>NC_022020.1:8411882-8421264 GCF_000317375.1 Microtus ochrogaster
GCATGAACACATGTGTGCCACCTAATAGAAAGAACAAGCATGCATGCATGAACACATGTGTGCCACATAATAGAAACAAATAAAGCAAAGCTGCATTGTCAGTTAATAACAGAAATAGCACTTCCATCAAGTAGTATTTTGTTTAAGGCTGAGAAATATTCAGACAATGAGCTCTAATGTTCTTCTTACCTTTGTACCTACTTAAGTAAGCACTCTTTACTGAACAGAAGTCCCTGAAGAAGACTCCAGGGAGCACATTGCTCTGTATCAGACAGGGGCCACGCCAGTGTCTGGAATCACCATTTGTACCATAGTGGGTTGGCAGAGCTTATGCCTACATCCAGAAAGCATCTGTCCTTGGCGAACTACTCTACTGGCTTACATGGCCACACCACTGAATCTCTATAGGGAAGAGGAAGGGTTGGAGCACAGCAGTGTACCCACCCTCAGAAGTGCCCCCCTCAGAAGTCCCCACCCTCAGAAGTCCCCCACCCTCAGAAGTCCCCACCCTCAGAAGTCCCCACCCTCAGAAGTCCCCACCCTCAGAAGTGCACCCACTCTCATCAGTGCCCCCACCCAGCACTCTGCACCCAGTGAGCCCACAAAAAGGGAAAAACAGACTCTTGCACGTAAAAGAAAGCATACTTATGACTTTGCCTAAATGTACCATTTAAATGGGATTGTCTTTTTATCCCCTCCCTCCCCCCCAGCCTCTTCCTGCCTACCTCCCTTTCTCTCTCTCTCTCTCTCTCTCTCTCTCTCTCTCTCTCTCTCTCTCTCTCTCTCTCTCTCTCTCTCTCTTTACTTATTAAATGCTTTTCCTCAAGAAAACTTGCCCCGAAACTCACAAAATGCTCCAAACCTCAGCAAAGTTGTATGCCCTGAGAATTGGTTATTTGAGAGCCAGGCCTTCTGCAATCTGATTTCTCGGGATTGATGCTTTCTTTTTGAACAGTGAACACAAGCATAGGCTCAAAGGGCCCATGACAGTCACTTAGGAATAATGCAGACATTTGTGTCTGGGCAAGGTCTCCCCTACACAGGAAACCTTTTGTAAATATTAGTCACTAGAACCGGAACACTAATAGATGTAGTTAATAATTATCACAATGTGCCAAAACTGCACAGTTTGCTCCCTGATTGCAATATTAAATTGCTATTGAGCTGTGGTAGTCGCTTCAGGCAATGCTAGTAAGAACCCCCCGAAGACCCAGGCTGGCCTCGCCACACAAAAATGGAAAATGTTCTGTTGCTCACAATGCTCAGGCAGCGGTGGGCTTTGCCAGAAAACAAACAGAAAACTCAAACAATAGAAGGAAAGTTTTATCGGAGCTGAAGTGTCCTTTCACTTGGGAACTGTCGTCTCTCAGAAAGAAAAACACACTCACTCTTGATAGCAGCTCACAAGG
This sequence comes from Microtus ochrogaster, assembly GCF_000317375.1. Taxonomy (NCBI): domain Eukaryota; kingdom Metazoa; phylum Chordata; class Mammalia; order Rodentia; family Cricetidae; genus Microtus; species Microtus ochrogaster. The sequence goes on from NC_022020.1 coordinate 8,413,292, forward strand.
CAAGCCATTACTATGGGCACCGTGACTCGGCGCAGATAGAGAACTCTACACAGCCAGAGCTCAGAAGCTTTGTTTTATTTGCATAAGATTATGTCTGGAGATAGACTGAGCAGGCTCTGAGAAGTTGAGGGCCCCTCAGAATGCAAACAGGCTTCTCGCCCCATGAGCGGAGTGGGAATATTCATTTCCCACACACCCCCTCCTCTGGGCTTGACAGGTCAAGTGGCCTGGACAATGGGGCAGAGCTACTGAGAGCAAAACTGCAATTTAATTGAGAGGTGTCATTAGCTCCAGGACAGCACATTCAAAAGCAGACACAATGGGGCACTTGTCATACGCGGCGCGCACCAATCCACCCCTCATCCACCCACGTTCTGCCATCCCACCTCCGTATCTGCAATTTCCAAGCCCCACAGTGGGCAAATGGGTACTTAGCAATCAATCTGCACACACTGCCGCCCAGCCTGTGCAAATGGGGGGCTGCCTTGTCCTCCTGGGGATTCTGAAGCGTGGCAAGGGCCCGCCCACTATGGAGGTCGCACTCAGTATATGGCTGCTTTACAGGAAATTAAGGGTCCTGCGTGCAGCAGGGTTAGGAGAAAAAGAACAGTGGCTATTAAGAGACTAATTAAGCGAGATTCTGCAGGAACAGTGGACTTGGGCCTCACCTTTCAGGCCAGGCGAGCCAGTAAATAGCCTACAAAACGTTTTCTGTGCAGAGCAGGTTACATGGGCAGTCACCATCACCCCTCAGAAGCAGTGCCATCTGTGGCCTGTGTGGGCAGACACAGTAATGGATGTTGCTTGTTCAGAGGAGACAGGAAATGGCTGCTCTGCCTCTAACCTGCCAGGCTAATGCTCCAGATCACCAGAGTGTGGTGGGATGGACCCATCCCCCATGCTAAGGTCCACCTCATGTAAGCTTAAGAGGCAACTCCAATCTCCTCCTCCCTGGGAATGCAACCAGGAGCCCCGGGCTGTCTATTCCAAAGCCTCTGCTAAAGAGGCCAGGGCTATCCATGCTTAAATAGGGTAGAACTAAACAGAAAGACCAGGGTATTTTTATAAGTCTTTTCACTTTGATTTAACTTACTTGTATATGTGATGTGTATGTTGAGACCAGCAAACATCCCCCTCAGCTCTCCTGCAGTGGCCTTCCAAGGTGGATTTTTGAAACAGTCTCTCATTGGCTAGGAATTTTCATAATGGATTAGGCTGACTTCCCAGTGAGTCCCAGAGATCTTCCTGTCTCCGTCTTCCTAGTGCAGGGATTTCAAAAGCATGCTGCCACACCCAGACTGTTTTTCCGTGGTTCTGGGTGAACACACTAACTAGGCAAGCACATTCTCATTTGAGCTAACACCACAGCTCCTACTTGTTTTTTAATTGATATATAATACCTGGATGTGTGGCATAATGGCTTGGTACATGTATACAATATGTAGAAACAAAATTGGAGCAATCAGTATTTCTATCCCTTAATCACTTACCCTTTGATAGGGTTGTATTAGGTTGTATCTTGTTGTCTTGCTATTTGTAAAGTTGATAGTAAATTGTTATCAACTCTAGTCACCCCCAAAGACCTATAGAATATCTGCATGTATCTAATTGTAGGTTGCTATTCAATCTCCAGCTTCATCACCACAACTATACTTTCCCTTTATAAATTTCTTTTTCTTGTATTAATCTACATTTTGTCAGCCTCTCGGGCATAAGTACGTTTCTCCTTTATTTCTCCATTTGCAAAGTGGTGTGGCCATGGACCAGTTACCACCTCCTCTGTATCTGTTTCTCATCTAAACCTGAGGGCATTCAAATGGCTCTAAGATCTGGCAGTGTGAATTCTGGGTACAAAGTAAGCCCTGAGAGGACCTTAGCTGATGTCATCATTACTGTCAGTCTTACTGCGTCACTCCTGTCTTCCTTCTGTCAGAATCAGCTCAGGGTCTGGCCACAAAAGACTGCAGAGTGTGCCATTGACAGCTGGCAGACTGAGGTGAATGAATGAATGAGTGTGTGAATGAATGAATTCTGAATGAAAGCTTTAAGTGGCAAGCATCTTTCTATCCCAACTCATCCCTTCCCATGACCTTGGACCCTAGACCAGAAGATCAGGAGATTGTAATTAGAGTGTTTCATCTGCCACACTCTGGGCCTCACAGGCCTCCATCTCAGCTACCCATTGGTGCTCAGCCTAACAGAAGAGAGCCATGGCCGTGGGCATTTCCTTGTGTTGTACAGGGCCCATGCATTTGAAGAGAAAAACCACTCCAATAGTTCCTGCCAATCAAGGAAGGCGAGGACAGGCAGAATGCATAGTGACAGCATGCATGTGTCCCCAGTGCCACCACAATAAGAAATAAGCCAGTAGACAGTCGGGCATCTATATTGAAAGCCTCATCGCTGAATAGATCCCTGAGCTCAAACTGGCAACACCTCAGTGAAGTTTCATGGAGTGACGTAGATTAATGACATCATTAAGAGAAAAATCTGTGACGTTCCAAGTCCTACATCCAAGTTACAATATGAACGTGTGAACCATCAACAAGTTACCGAAGCTTTCTGGGCCTCACGCTCTTATCTTCAGGATTGGACTGATGACCATCTCACAGGCTTTTAAGAGGCTCAGGAGTCCAAACCTGTGACTTCGGGCAGAGGCTGTCACATCAAGAGCTTGGGTACTGTGACTCATCAATCCCTCCACACTAAATTTTGGTCCAAGCAATAAATGAACTTGGGCCTTCAAAACAGAACTGAATATTTATTTTGCTACTGATGAATCTAAATTGCAAAGTTAGCTTTATTCACATCCACACTGAACTTCCTACTCCTCTTAGCTCTAAGCCACGGATGCCTTATAGTCAATAGAAGACAGAACTATGCCTACTATACCAGTGACACAGAAACATGTTCTCCTCTTCTGTGGTTTAGATGTTTGCCCCTAACAGTTCATGTGTTGGAAATATGATCCTTAGTGTAGCAGTTCTGAGAGTTGGTGACAACTTTGAGAGGTCAGGCTTAGGACAAGGATGTTAGGTCACTGGGGTGCTGCCCTCAGAAGGGTCATATAGTTCTCATGGGAATCCACATAGGTCCTAGAGGAGCAGATTGTTACAAGGGGCACAAGCCCAACTCTCGGGTTTCTCTGGCTTTCTCTCTTGCCATGTGATCACTCTCAATCACTCACACTCCTGTCCATGTGATGCTGTCCACAGGAAGCTGAATCAATGAGTCTGCCTAATCCAAAACCAGGATCCAGGGATGGGGACACAGTTAGTGGCAGAGCATTGAGCTAGCATGCAGGGGCCCTGAGTTTAATCATCAGCACTGAAATATAAGTAGATAGACAGACAGACAGATAGACAGAAGGACAAACGGGTGGATGGATGGACGTATGCAGGGATGCATGGACGGATGGGCAGGCTGTGGGTGTGGACAGACAGATAGATAGATAAAACAGAACTAAGAAGAAACTTTTTCTTCTTCCCAGCCGTGAGTATTCAGTTGTAACCCAGAAAAAAAGGTAAGTGCAGTATCTTCCCACTAGTAATGACATTATAGGCTTCCTGCACTCTGCCTCCCTCCTCTGTCCTCCTCCTGACTCTTCACACAGAGGAGCTGAGTCTCCCCAGCCTTATGCCAGTCCTGGTGTGGGAGAATTGTCTGTATTCTGTCAATCATGTTTTAAATAAATGCTGATTGGTCAGGCAGGAAGTATAGGTGGGTCAACCAGACAGGAAGTAGAGGCAGGGCGATGAGAACAAAAGAATGCTGGGAAGGAGGAAGCCCATTCCTCCCATTCCTGCCCAGACCACGAAGAAACAGAATGTGACCTCGCCTGCTGAAAAAGGTACTAAGCCATGTGGCTAACATAGGCTAGAATAATGGGCTAACAAAAGTTATAAGAACTAATAGCCTGAGCAAATGGGCCAATCAGTTTTATAGCTTATGCAGACTCTATGTGTGATTTTTCTTTGGGACCTTGCTGGCTGTGGGGTACCAGGCAGGACAGAAACTTCAATGAGCAGGCTCTTCATGCTACACAATCCTTCAGATTAATGAGCTCCTTCTCATCTATATGGAGGGGAGTTCCCAGGGCCTTCTTTGCTTTTCTTTCTCCTTCTTTTTCCAGCCCAGATATTTATCTTTCTGATTAATGTTGCCAGTTCCTTTGGATCCCCCCATAATGCAACAAGACCAATCATTTTTAAAATCAAAGATCCCAGCCATTCCTTTGATTGTGCAGATTTCTGTTCCCTTTTCCATCTGCCTAGTTTGGGCTACTCAACCACAGTCTTATGGAAATTCTTCTACTTCATAAGTATGATGTGTCTCCCACAGTTGGAACTGAAGCCCGTCCACTGCCCCAACTATTCTTGTCCCAAATTTGGATAATTCCCTATCAAGGCTATAATGTCATCAGATAGCTAACCCTTTCTGTAAATCTGTTTTCTGTGCCCACTCTCAGCTGGGAAGCCTACCTCCTCCTCCTCCTTCTTATCTCTTATCCTTTCATAGGCTCTCCAGGATGCTTCCCTCAGGGTTAAACAGTTGTGTTTCTACCTACAGTTTCTGTTTTCCTAGACCTGTCTCATTCTGGCTAAAATTCCCAGTGCTCATTTCTCTGGTTTTCCGGTACCAAATCTGTTCAAAACATGCAGTGCTAGCCAAACTGATCCCCAGGACTCCCAAGTGACTTTCACTTTAACTCCTTAACTAAGAAACACTGCTAATGCGGCTCAGCTCTGCTGTGCGCCATCATCCATTTGTTCCCTGAGATCTCTCTGTATCCATTCTTGGAATCTAGTGATTCTTTTAGCCCCCTGTGGACCAGAAATATGCCTGGTTATTTTTTTTTCTTTTCTCCTTTCATCTCAGTCTCACCTAGTTTTTTGCAGAAGCTTGCCAAAATCCTTGGAATGAAAATGAATTGAGTTCCTTTAAAATAACCAATGAGACAGACATCTTAGAATACTAATAGACTTAGAAATCAAAAACCAGGCCTCAGGTGTGAACGATTGGTTGACTCTCAGGCAGGTCAATAAATGACTTATCACTGCTTTGTTCTTGTCTCTGAGTAGAAGATTCAACATTTCAACAGCACTCGTGGGTTTGCAGCTGCTCCAGAGGTGAACACTATCATGACCCACATTCCATGGGTTTTGAGGGAAACAAGCATCAAGGTCTGTCCTATGCCTACACAGCCGCTGTGAAGCAGAGGCAACAGCTGGGTGTGTTCTGGTCCTTGGCCTGAGCTAGAAATGATTTGTGATGATGATTCCATCATGATTCCATTCCCTCATTTGAAGTCGATTGTACAGATTGACCTCCAAGTTCAAGCTACACCAAGTTTTGAACATTTGGCAAGCATTATCTATTACATATGTTGTAGCAATATTAAATTTATCTCCTGGGAAAAGTACATACAGATTTTGATGAGACCTAACTTGGAAACAATAGCCAATCATCCAGATATATTGCTTCCTTTCCTCCCAAAGCAGGGGCAACTGGACCATCACCTATGTGATGGAGTTTAGGGAGTATCCGGTCTACAGAGGATCAAGACACTCCTGGAACATCTGGTCTCCAGAACCTAAGTCTCCTTTCAGATCTGTGGTAAGGCCCCCACAAAAAAAATAACCCCAGGCTTTCCTTACCACTGTGTAGATGTGGTTTCCCTTATCTGTCTGCATTCTTAAACCATCTGATCACAATCTTCCCTTCCCTTCCCCCCCCCTCTCCTTTTTTGTTTGTTCATTTGTTTTTTGTTTTCTGGATTTGTTTGGGAGGGTCTTTTGTAGTCCAGGTGGCCTCAAACTCAACTGTATGGCTGAGAATGACCCTGAATTCTTGATCCTCCATCCTCCACTTCCTGACTGCTGGAAATACAAACATTCAATACCAAGTCCATCTTGATCTCAATCTTTCCTTGAGGAAGTTATCTTTCATAAAAATAATCAGAATGGCCTTTCTTTCTGTCTACCACAGTGCCTGCTCCTACTTGTGAATTGAAATCACAAATCTATAAGAAGTCTTTTGACATATTATGTCATATTTAAGAGATGGAGTGGCGGTCTTTCCCCAGTTCTCCATCTAACTGAAGAGGCTGCTGCTCCTGTTGGCCAAAGGCCTGCCCTCTTCCTAAGCTCACTCACAGTTCTCCCTGCATCTGAACCCCAGCTGTTAGAAATCTACCACAAGTGTAGAAGATGACATAAGTAATGAGCGAAAGGCAATCTGCAAACACGCTGAGAAGCAAACTACGTGACACCTAGAGCCTTGCCGTTGCTTGCTCGTGAAGCCTAGGACCCAGCACAGGTCAAAGCAGACTAAAGAGCAGAATCTGGAGGACTGATCACTGACTCCTGTTGATGGAGCCAGCCATACTCATAGCCAATATTCTGACCTACAGAAAGGGACAAGCACGCAGCATGTCTCAATGGGTAGGGCACTCGCCATGGCTGCATGAGGGCCTGCACTCAGAACCGCAGTAGTCACACAAAGAGAGGGGCAGAGGCCCATGTCTGAGTCCAGTGCTGGGAAACCAGAGCCAAGCAGATCCCTGGAGCTTCTTGCCAACTAGCCTTGCCTAACTGCTGAACTCGGGGTTCCATGGGAGACTCAGTCTCTGAAAATAAGGTAATTGAGAAAGGCATCCAACATTGACCTCTGGCTTCCACACACATGTGCACATACACATAAATACACACACATACACACAATTATGTGAACACATACACACACACGAGAGAGAGAGAGAGAGAGAGAGAGAGAGAGAGAGAGAGAGAGAGAGAAATGTTTTCCCACAAAAAAACCTTCTATTTTATATCCAGTGTGCCTGCTAGTGCCAAAATCAGCAACCTAGCTCCCATAGCCTCTGCTTGATTTAAAAAAAAATACTCCCAGCTGCAATTACCAGCAATAAAGATATCAAAGAAGCCGGGCATTGGTGGCGCATGCCTTTAATCCCAGCACTCGGGAGGCAGAGGCAGGCGGATCTCTGTGAGTTCGAGACCAGCCTGGTCTACAAGAGCTAGTTCCAGGACAGGCCCCAAAACCACAGAGAAACCCTGTTTAAAAAAAAAAAAAAAAAAAAAAAAAAAAAAAAAAAAAAAAAGATATCAGAGATTGTAAAGATGGATCTGAAAGGCCCACCCTAACCAAAGCTTTCTTCCATGCCACACTAGTCCACCACTCAGGCCCCTGGGTGGGCTTCTGCTTGAGACTTCTAAACCCTGCATCTCGCAGAGGACTAGCTCAGAGCTCCTTAATTGGACTTCCTCTTCACCCCAAGTTCCAGTTCACTATCAATAGCCAATAAAGATCAAAATGCCAATTCTGTTACCAGAACAAGGAATTAAATAGTTCAGCATTCAGCAAAAAACAAATGCCAAGGTACATAGTAAAAATTTAAGACTGAGTGCATAACTATGTGACCTAAGTCATCTGCGTGTCTATATGTGCAGCCTTATAATATCATCTCATCACATCGGGATTTTAGGATCTACATGTGACTGAATTGGGACATCAGAAAAAAAAGGATAATTAAGTAAGAGTTGGGGTTGTCTTGCTCTCCATTGAGTGACATAATAAAGACCATAAATATATGCAATTAAGTCAGCCCATAAGCCTTTGGCCTTTTCTTTTTCACTAGAGAAGTAATGACTACCCCATTCTTATCTCATCAATCACACACATCTTCTATTTCAACGTCAACACACTAGTGAGAGGGGTGGAGGAAAGGTCACTTCTAACATGGGACCATTGCTACACAAGTGTGTTAGAATAGATTTCCACTTAGTTGGCATAAACCAGTCCTTGAAGAAGTAACCAGTATCTGTGAACTTGTTATGATGGCTCAGTGTGAACTTACCATGATGGTTCAGTGTGAACTTATTGTGATGACTCAGTGTGAACTTGTTATGGTGGTTCAGTGTGAACTTACTATGATGGTTCAGTGTGAACTTACTATG